>NW_026067936.1:10145145-10367225 GCF_014885135.2 Alexandromys fortis
GTAGAAAGTAAATAATGGTGTGAGACAGAATTCTAAAAGACAAAACAAAACTAAAAGTCCTTGCCAACATCTTGAGCACGGAAGGGGGAACACGTAGAAAGGAGCACGTAGAAGAAGCTCTATTTTGGTTATGCTTAATCTTGATTTATGTCTGGAACCCTGAGTGGGGTGATGTAATGCACCTGCCAAGTTCTTTGATCTGTTTTGTACAAAAACTGAAGCTTTACAGAAGTAAAGTTGCAGCAGATTTTCACTACACAGTGTGTCTGTCTGTCATTTCCCTTGCATCGTATCCTGACTATCCTATCCTTCACCTTGGTCCCCCGTGGGTGGTGGTCTCCGAGAGGGACGGTCCGTGGCAGGCTCCAGGGATCTTCTTGCCTCAGCCTTCCAAGTAGCTGGGTGGATAGCACTATGCCTGGTCTGCCCGGTGTGTGTGTGTGTGTGTGTGTGTTTCCTTTAAAGAAAGTAGATTAGTGATTAGCAATAGACAGGATGGAAATAGAAAGACAATAGTGTTTTCTTGAGGGAATGGAAATGCCCTAAAATTGACTGCAGTATTGGTTGCACGTAGTGCATATGAATTATGTATTAACAAGTTGGGTCTTCTGCCCAAACAGATTATACTTTAATGAAACAACTGTATTAGTATTTCATGTAGGACGAAACATTTTCAGCATAATAGAAGGATTTAGATCTAAGCGGCTTGGAGTTAGGAAAGAGTGACGTAGCCTGCAGTCTAAAATGCTTGCTTTAAAAAGTCTGTAAATAATTAGCTATCACGTTCTATTATTGAGTTGTTTTATCTTCCAATTTCCTGGGAGACGGTTTTATCCTCCAATGCAAAACGACAGTGAAATCACTTGTCTACTAAGATGAAACGTTGGGTCTTTTTAAGGGTCTTGTTGTTGTTTTGCTTTGCTCTAGCCTCCAGGCCACTGGAGTGGGGGCTCCTGTGCTATGATGAGCTTTAACAGGGCAGCTTCACAGAGCCAAGACATAAAGAGATTAGTGATGTTCAGAAGGAAGGACACCACCAAAACCTAAAGAAACAAACTCAAGATTACACTCTGGGTGCCACCTCTGAAACCTCTGTCGTCCTCTGGATGCTGTCATTTCTGCAGGTATCTGGTTTTCCCTGATCAGCTCACAGAGGGACAGTGGCATGAGTGTGTGGCTGCTTACACATCCGGGAAAGATCCTGGCCTCCTTGGTTCTCCGGAGGTTGGGAGCACCAATTAAAAGAGTCAATGGGTCCTTTCTGAGGGACACGCTCCTGCAAATAAATGGATTGGGAGCTGAATACCAGAGATTTTTCTATTCCTTTGTATAATTAGGATGCTACTGACTAGACTTCTAATTCTCAGGTATCCCTCAGATTTTGCACATAGAGCCAGCATTCTCAGGAACTTCGCAAGTACCTGTTGCTTTTAATTACGTAGAATTCCAAATAGGGCGCTTACAGAGATGTGCATTTTGTGACGGCTACACATTTGACTTCCAATGTAATAAGTAGAATAAATACCAGAAAAGAAAAGGTATTTCTCAAAGACCGAAGCTTCATTGAGTGGCAACTGCATCAAATCCACTGGTTTTTTATTCATTTAATTAAGATGACTAAGAAACATTAACTTGGCAGCTTCACAGAGCCAAGAGATAAAGAGATCAGTGATGTTCAGAAGGAAAGAAACCACCAAAACCTAAAGAGGGATTGCCGTCTGCCGAGAACAATGCCCTGTATCGCACTGTGCAAATGCAAGGACTTTGCTATGTGAGCCCAATGATCTCAGCAACAGTTCCCTTTCCAAACAAGCCAAAAAAGATGTGTTGCTTTGGGTTACAGCCACTGGTAAATCAACAGACCAAAACACCAGGGAGAACTGGGTAGAGAGAGGATTGAGCCTGGTTACCCTGCAGTCCCTGGGGCACCGCAGAGAAAAAGCACCCAAGCAAGGCTCCCTCCCCACTCTGAGCTCCGGCTGCCCTGATCACTAGGCTCCCCTGCCCAGCCCTTCACCCTAGTCCACCAATGTGTTAAGAGAAACTCAGCTCTAAGTTAGAAATGTAGTTACATAGTGATGTTTTTAAAATGAACTTTGGTCCACAGACATGTCGCCAGAGCCAGATTCTTCCAGATGTCAAACGTTCACTTCTGTGTGCATTTGCAAGAATGAAACATACTGATTAAAGGGGTTAATTGGTCTCAGGTGTATTCATTATGAACGCTCTCTCGGTAAAGAAGTGGTTGGATAAAGAGCTAACCCATTTCTTCCTCGTCGACCCTTATTGGTAGTTCTGAACATGACCAATATCTCGCTTGGAGTCTTAAAGCATCACACAACTAACTACGTGAGAGTGGTCTACATACACCGTTTGGGGAAGCCACCACTGGCTGTCTTACTCCCATCGCGAGCCAAACAAATTGGGGCTGCATGGCTTGTTCACACTCATCAAAATACTTTCGTGCATGTGTGTGAGCCTCACAGCCAGAGATGCTGACCTCATAATCTCTGGAATTCTCAGGGAACGTGATGAAGGAACACGTTTCAGGTGACCGTGTCTTCCCAACCACTTAAGTTCCCACGCCACGTCTCTACAATAGTGCTAATCTGAATCAGATTTTTACTAAAAGACATTAAAACAAGGAAAGAGAAGTTAAAATAAGAATTAGTTTTAAAAATTCTTATTATAACATTTTTAGAAATTAGTTAATTTTTATATGTATGGGTATTTTGCTTGTATTTATGTCTGTGCACCATGTGTGTGCATGCGTGGTCACCACGGAAGCCAAGAGAGGGCATCAGATACCCTGGAATTGAGTTACAAAAAGTTGTTCCTATCCATTGTGGGTGTTGAGAGCTAAACCTGGGTATTCTGGAACCAGTGTTCTTAATCAATGAGCCATCTCTCCAGTTACATGACCAACTATTTTAAACTATTATATCTAGGTTCAGAAAAGATGTACATGTCATTCTGATTTTTTGGAAGAGCAAATTTCTAGTTTTTACATTATTGTTATTATTACTATTATTATCATTATAGAGTCAGTTCTTTCCCTTTCACCATGTAGGACCCAAGAGTCACACTGAGGTTGTCTACTTAGCAGCAAGCACCTTTCCCTACTGAGCCATCTCACTGGTCCATGATGTCCAGACTTTCTTGAATCAGAAGTCATTACATAGTGACCCAGCCAACTGCTTCCCAGTCAGCTCTTCGGGGTGGGGGGTGGGGGGTGGGGGGTCACGCCTTAATCTCTGCTGTGGGAATTGCGAGACCTTTTCCTTCCCTTTATTTTAGCTTCTAGATCTTAAAGAAGAGCGCTTCCAATGCAAAAGCTGTGCCTTTACAGCACGGAGTGCCAGTCCTCACCAGACACCAGGAATGACAGAGTGGTGGCCTACACCTACCCAAAATAACCCCATCCATGTCTGCCTGCCGCTGCTGTCTCTTGCACAGCCCCATTCCTAGTAACTCAAGCTCAGTGTGAAGGCCGAATCGATGCACTGCGAGTGTTGGCAAACTGAGAAGACCCTGGGTACAAATCCTATGAGTCCCATGGCGTTTGCCAAGAGAGCAAATACTTTCCTAAACCACTAAGGGAAACTTGACAGCGATGAAGGTTGTGGAAGGACCAAACGCCACTGTCAGGTTTGTTTTTTTTTTTTTAATCTGTCATTTCTTAAAATGGATAAAAGTACTACTGTCTTTGTGTGTTGTTGATTTGGTGTGTGTTGTACTTGGTATATGTTGGGGCATGTGTTTGCTGGGGGCTCCAGTCAAGGGTCCACACATGGTAACGAAGTGCTCTACCACTGATCTACATCTCCAGCCTGTTATCCCTTCTGCATTCTCATGGCTAAAGTTGATTCTAATTTTAAGTCTCGATCTGTTCAGAAGCATTAATTAGGGACCACTGTGTACGGAGTAAGCCCTGAGGTCTTAGAAACAAGCTGGCCCTTCCACACCAGAAATAAGTTAAAGTGGATAGTGAGGGGCGCTTACAGGCCTCAGCCCCATACAGGGAGCTACAGACAACTAAAGAACGCGGAGGGCAGGAGAAACAGTCTTCCCCAGGGGAGAGCATGCCAGCTGGCTATCCAGAACCAAATGGTCAGCCCTGAAAACATACATTAGAGTAAGAATATACGGACTGAGCAGGTGGTATACGTGCTCATATATATATTATATTTCCACAGTTAATAATGTGAGAAAGAGCAAGAAGGGCTATATAGGAGGGTTGGGGAGTGAGGGGATTATGCAATATATGATGATCTAAAACAAATAATTAAAAAAGAACAATTAAAAAAACTGAAAAAGCAAGAAATGCAAACATCTTCCTGGACCCTCCCTCTCTCCTGCCCCATACCCTCCCCGCTCAGGAAATCTCAAAACCTTGCAGGGACCCTGGATTTCCTCATTTACCACCTCAAGCACCGAGGGCTCTGAGTATTCATGGCATTTTATCTCCCCTGCCCGCTCTGCCCTCGACTCTTCTGTGGTCTCTAGGATGCAGTAGGTGGCCAGGAAGCTCTTTTAGAACCCAAGACAGGTCTCCACACACCAGGGCTATCTCCAGGAAGTGACCCTACACAGTCACCATTTGACCTCTCTGAGCTCAACTCTTCTTCCTGCATTAGTGAGTCGGCCTGTGCCTGCTGCTCTGGTTTCTCTGTTCCTCGTCTCACCTCAGAAGCCTTGCCCTGGCCAGTACCTCTGCTGGAAGCCCCCATCCAGACCTTACTCGGCACAGCCTCATGTTTTTAATGACTCTGGTAAAATGTCTGCTTCTCACTAAGGCGCCCTCTGACCTCCCCAGTTAAATCCACAGCCCCTTTACTCCCTGGGGCCCTCTATCCCCCTTACTCATCTCTCCTCTTTCCCCCAGGACCACCATCTGTTAATTTATGAGACAGCAGACATATTATGTTCACTTTGGTCCTTTCCTCAGTAGATGGGATGCTTCCCAAAGGGAACATGTTTTGTGTGTATGCATTTGGAAAAAAAAATCCACAAAAATCAAAGATGGTACAAGACTTGAAAACAACTTGGGTAATTGACAATAAAAGCATGATTAATCAAACTGACTTTAATCATCTTAATCTGTTTTAATGAATCGTTAATAGGTTAACAATATGGAGAATTCTAATGTGAGACAATATAACAAATAATTCCCTGCCTTTTACTTTAGGGGAAAGGATGGGAAGGAAGTAGGTCAAACAAACAGATGCAGAGAACTCATACTCTTGGCTTTCCGACTAAAAGGAGTACATCCTTCTGATGTCAAATCCCAGGCATCCTAAGTACACAGGTACCCTAGTGACTTCCCCTGAGATCCCAGAGCTTCGGAGAATAGTTACAGACTAGGCACCTGAGGGACCCTCAGGCCAATCACATAGAACATGAACAGAAACAGAAGTATAAAAGTGGAGCTGGGAGAAGCAGTGCCTTGAAGAAGGGGTGGAGGCATAAGAATGTACTGTGCACATCACAACGTGCAGCACCCACACCTCCCACGTACCCTGAGGAGCCTTGACCCTAAGCTGGGAGTTGGGCACATTAGGCAGATGAGCTGCAGTGGGGGCTGTCAAGAGCCAGGTCCAGAAAGGCAACCAAAAGAGCCAAGGGAGAAAAGGAAGGCCAGGGGAGCATGGAAGGAACTGTCTCTGAATTATCAGTCTAGCTGGCACACGTGGGCGGAGCCACCGTGATGCACTGTAGAGGCCACAGCACAGACACAGCAGAGGGCCAGTGAGATGGCTCAGTGGCTAAAGGCACTTGCCTTGCAAACCTGGAAACCTGAGTTCAAAACCCACATAAGGGTGGAAGGAGAAAACCAGCTCTACAGGAAGGTGTCCTCTGCACCAGGCCTTCTCTTTTGGGCCACGAACTAGCTCCCAAATCATGATATGGAGACTTCTTATTAGTTATGAATGCTCACTCTTATCCTAGGCTTATTTCTGGTTAGTTCTTTTAACTTAAACTAACCTGTTTCTCTTCATCTTTCTTTCTTTATGTCCTACTCTGCCTAGCTGCTGGCTGCCTGCCTGGCCTCAAGGCATCTCCCTTCCTTTCTCCCTTGTTTTTTCTCTCTCTTTTTCTCTTTTTATTCTCTCTGGCTGCCAGCCCTGCCTATCCTTTTCCAGCCTAGCTATTGGCCATTCTCTCTCTTTTTTATTAATTAATTTTTATGAATTAATTAAATTAAATTTATTAATTTAATTAATAATTAATTTAATTAATTAAAGTGTTCTGTCTGCAGGCCAGAAGAGGGAACCAGATCGAATTACAGATGGTTTTGAGCCATCATATGGTTGCTGGGAATTGAACTCAGGACCTCTGGAAGAGCAGCCAGTGCTCTTAACCTCTGAGCCATCTCTCCAGCCCCTGGCCATTCTCTTTTTTATTAGACTAATCAGGTGCCTTAGGCAGGCAAGGTGAAACAGCAGCGTGTCTTTACATAATTAAACAAATGCAGCGGAAACAAAGGCAACACACCTTTCACAGTTAAAGTAGCGTTCTGCAGCATAAACAAATTTAACACATCTTTGCCCAGTTAAAAGAATATTCCACAACACCTCTGATCTCCACATATTCTCTCACAGGCAAGTAATATACTATGTTCTTATACACACACATATACGGTCATGTGCTTACAAACACACACACACACACACACACACTTTTTAGTTTTAAAAGAAAGAAACAGCATTGATTCTTTCAAAGCTCCTACCATATGACCAAGAAAAAACAAAAGATTCTGTCAATGTAAATTACCTAACAAATGCCTTCTGAGTTTTGATTTAGTGTCTACTCAATCAAATTCAGCTTACAATGACTCCAGGGCGTTTTATGGTCTTCAGAGACATGCATACATGCTCAAGTCTGTTCAAGAATAAAATCAGGAAAGCGTCTCTCCCCAGACAAACAGGAAATCCCCTGCCCCAGCTCTTTCTGTGTAATGAAATGGAACATATGGACTCACACATGCGAGGCAAGCCGTCTACCACTGGGCCGCATGTCATCCAGCCCAAGACATGCTGAGCAACTGTATGGTAAAGCATGTTTCCCTGGCTCCTGTGACTTGTCAAAAATAAACCTGTTTGCTTGGTTTTAAAGTCTCATAAGCACGCAAAAGTATAGTTGCAAACATGGAGATTTCAAAACCAAAAACAACCCAAAGGCTCAATTTTATAGCTAAGTGTTTCTGGGAAGACACATTTTGAAGCTTTTCATGACCAGCGACCATGTATTCTATTTTATTTACTTGTTTATGCACGCTTGTTAGTGATAGCTAGATAGCCCCCAGATAGTTGATCTCAAATCCGGGATTCTCTTGCCTCCGTCTTCCAAGCACTCAGATTACAGGTGTGAACCACTATGCCCAATCTGTCATATATTCTTCTTTAAATCAAACAGAATTTTGTGTACAGTCATAAGTTTAATCTTCGTTGAGTCTAAGAAGATACAAAAGCTAATTTCTGTGTTTTGCTTCTGTAACATTTCAGGGAAAGAGGATGACCTGTGTTTTGGTAATAAAACTGTGGGAAGTTAGCACTGGGGCATCTAACCAGGCCCTCCATCTCGTTTACTTATTAGTTTAAAAATAGAACCATGCAGGATTCTGCCCTTGGATCTCTCTAATGAGCTCTGATTTTTTTTTTCCTTTAGTCTTGAACCATCAAGGGGAATTTTATGGTTTTGTTTTAACCTTGCAATGGTAAAATCGAGCCCACACAAGAGGGAATATACAAAATAAAAATGTACAGCACAGCAATGAACATGAGAAATACAGAACCACAACAAAGGCCAATAAATAGAAGTTTATCCCAAAGCCTTGTCACCGCCCCCAACACCAGACATCCTCTTTTCTTGTCACCCGCCCCAGCAGTGTGACTTCCAGCCCAATCGGGCTTTTATCCCAATCATCTCTTCTCAGAGAAGACTTCCAACATCACGGCTTAGTGCTGATGTCCTTATTTTAACTGTGACGTAACTAGAAATTTACATTATGTACTCTTTGGTAACGGGCTAATTCCACAATAGCGCATTTTAGACGTGTACAGTTCACGTGATCGAATTCTCAGTTCACGGCCTTTGCACATTTGAATAGTTGATCTGTGACTGCATCACACTTTGGCAATTTTTATCGCCAGGGACACACCGAGGTTTTCCCTTTTATTTAATTTTCCTTGACTAAAAACATGGCCTTGTGTCTTTTCACATCTGAAAATCTTTTGGAACGGTGGTTTTTTTTTCGCTTTGTTGGTGGCAGTGTTCTTTGACACAAAGTCTCACCATGTAGCCCAGGCTATGCTCAAACCCATTAACTTCCCACTTTTCCTCAAGTGCTGGGTATCCGTGCTTGTGCCAATCCGATATATATTTAAACAACAAAATCTTATTACTTAGCCCAGGCTGGCCTTGAACTCATTACCCTACCACTTAGCCCAGGCTGGCCTCAAACCCAGACTCCTCCCCGACTTCTCTTCATGGTCCCTCCTACTTAGCCCCCCACACCTTCTTGCCTCCAATCCAGGGCAGTATTTGTTTGGTTTTTAGTGTCGACATTTGTTTGGCTTCTAGGGAAAGGTCAAATAAATGAGTCCGACAGTATCTCCTCTGTGCTTGACAAGCATGTCAAATTTGAACTTAAAGATACAGGACTGATCCAGGTTTGTCCACTCTCCAGCTTCGAGCTTTCCCAAGTATCAGCCTTCCAGAGACAGTGGACGGTCTACCTCTCCACCTTGTCATGGAGAGCACAGATTAAAAAAAAAAAGAAAAAAAGCAAGCCCTGCCCATTTTGTTATTTTTGAAACGGTACATGCTTACAAACACTAATTCACTAATTTCCAACTCAAAACAGAAATCAGACGCTCATACTGTTTGGGCAACGATATAATGAGTGATTCTTCATTTCAAAACATTTCTCTCTGTTTCCCAAATCCACACATTTACATCCGAGTTTCTGAAAGGGAGAGATTTTCATAGTACACCAGCACGGGAGTATTTACCAGCTTCTATTTCATATCACGTTTTTCAGCTTTGTTAAGGAATTATGAAAAGAAAACCACACATATTTAGCGCGTACAGCATGATGTCTTCATCTGTAGCACGAGTTGCCACAATCAAGCTACTTAGCATATGTCATCTCAACGGCTGTGATTCCCGCTGTATGCGAACACTGGCAATCTCGTCGCTGCAGATTCCAAGTGTACAACGCAGTTATTAAGGACTGTCACGACGTGATAAGCTAGCTCTGCAAAACCCAACCTGGGATGCAGCCTGCACCCTCCGACTAACGCGTCTCACTTCCCCTCCTCCCGTCCCCATCACCCTTCTCTCTGTTTCTGTGACTCTGGCGCTTTGGATGTGACCTTGTGCCTTATGCCACTTGGCACAATAGCTTCCACGTTCCTTCACCCTCTTGCAACTGAGGGGTTTCTGTCTCATTGTTTTGTTTTCAAATTGGGAAGTGTCTTGCTATTGGATACAGCCTGGCCTAAAACTCAAGCCCTTCATACTCCACTCTCTAGGTCATAGGATTATAGGCAACAATTTCTTTTTTTCTTTTTAAAACTGAACAAGCCATTTCCTTCATTAGTTCTTCAGATTAAAGAATTATAGATTTTTTTTTCAGTTAACAATTTCAAATATGTATATGTGTAAACTATGGACAGAATTATGTTCACTTCTACAGGAGGAACTGCACAAAGGGGATCTTGGACTACCATTTTGTAATTTTAAATATCTTTAGATTTATTTATGTGTGTGAACATTTTGCCTTCATGTGTACCTTGTGCCCGCAGAGGTCAGAAAAAAGTGTCAGAGTCCCTGAAACTAGAATTATGGATGGTTGTGAAGCCACCATGTGGGTGCTGGGAACTGAACCCCGGTCTTCCCCAAGAGCGGCAGGTGCTCCTAACCACTGGGCCATCTTCCCAGCTCCTTATTTTGTCATTGTATAAAGAGTAACGAACTGGGATGAAAATGCTGCTCCTGTAATTCTTATTCCTAAGAATACGCCACACTTCCAGGTCCAGGACATCAAACTGCTCACAGTAAACACCAAGGGGAAGGCCCATGGCCCCCTTGTTTATATTCCAAAGAGCCATAGCAGTGAGACAAATCTTTTCTCAGGGGTCACAATGTCACACACCCTCTGACTTATCATCCTGAATCAGCTAGCCCTTCAAGTCCACATTCTGATAGTCCAGAACGTCCCACGTACCGCTCTTACTCTACTAAACAAGTATCATTTACGATTGTTTTATGGAGCTGAGTGCAGGAGTGTTCATTCATAAGACAGAGGGAGGAAGCTTATTAGTTCAAGGCCAGCCTGGGCTTCATGGCAAGACCTTGACTCAAAGCGAGCAAACAAACAAAATACTTTTTCAAATGAAAAGAAGTTGAATCTTATAAAAAATAATTTGTATTAAATAAATAGTACAAATAGTGGAGTGTGGGTGATACTCATCAAATATTAACTAATAAATGAAAACTTCACTCTATAATTTATGAAGTGTGGTTGCTAGCCATCCATCACAGACTCAGTACTGCAAAATGGCAGAGATATCTGTGGCTGCAACACATGGAGGGCAGCAAGGCTGTGGGAAGAAGGGAGATGCTTGGTGCAGGGCAAGGAAGCAAGATGAAGAGCCCTCCCAGAAGGGGCTGTCTATAATCTCCCTCTCGCCATCTAAAACGGAAGAAAGCGTAGCCGCAGAAGTCAAATCTTTGCCAACAAGTGTAGCAGGCAGTAGCTCAAGCCCTTAAGAGAATGTCCCCCCTTCTCCCCACAAGCTCCAAGTCTGCTCCCGGAACAGAGGCCAGTGCAATAAAAGCCAGCTTAAACGGGGGTCGATGCAGGAGTGGTGGCTACTATTCATTAGGCACCGCTTGGAGTCCTTTGCAATCATTAATCTCTCATTTCTCATTCTAACCCTACCGGGTGAAGGCTGCTGTGTCCTTATTTAGCAGAAGGCCATTTATTTAGTGAGCCTGGGTTCTCGATCATGGCGGCATTGGCTCTTTCAATGGCCGGAAAATGACTGCATTTACAGCTAGAACTCTGAGCAATAACGGTAAAAAATGGTTGAAAATTCTCACCATCTGCATCAGTCGTGGGAGAAAGGAGGGATCATTCAAATTCACACAGAGCATGGGTAGCTGAACAGAACACTCAGAAGGAAAAATCTAACCAAGTATACAAACTGAAGCAAGGGCGCCAGGCAGAGCCAAGAGGGAGACGCGCCCTAGACAGAAAGCTCACAGTACTCTGCATTCCCCGTGGAAGGGAATCCCACCATCGAGCTATCTCATGCACTTAAAGTGACAGTTTAGCCAGAAACATAGAGTTCCTCCCACAGCCATAGTAGGCTACCCTCAGCGGAAATGTCTGCCATTCTAAAGCCCCAAGAAAAGAAGCCGCATCTACAGACTATTTAAGTGCAGCATCAAAACCAAGTGCACCAGCCCGGACACACTGACGGGATGACACCTTCACCAACCGCCCACAGTGTCCCACTGCTCTGTAGATTCCCACCCAGCAGCAAGTCCTACGGCTGAGAATCCAGGCTTCTCTTCCTTCTGGAACCCTGACCTGCTTGAATGACAATGTCTCACGTGTATTCTAAGCAGCATAATTGACTGGTGTGCCCTACCCTCTGGGAGCTGGGCAGTTAGCTGGGTCAGGTTCCAAGCATGAACAGATAAGGAGACAAGGCTCTTAGAAGTTAGAAAACGTTACGCTGAAGTGAGACCAGCTGTATTTTTTTGAGCCCTCTGGCATCCCAGGCACACACAAACCTATCCACTTACCTCTCATCTCTCTATTCATCATTTCCTGCCTACCAGCGCACTATCTATCATCTATCTGTTATCTATTATCTATCTTCTACCTATTTATTGTCTGTCTTTACTTCCTGGCCCGTTTATCTTTAAAACATCCTTGTGAGGGACACATTGGGAGCTCTATTTTACTAATGAGAACCACGGGAGGTGGAGCAGGTTACCAAGGCAACAGTGAGTGATCCTGCCTGAGAGCGGATCCAGAACTCACCCCAGCCGCATGAATCAGCCAACACGGGCACTTCACAGGCTGTGTTTGGTGACACATGCTGAAGATGGTT
Source organism: Alexandromys fortis (assembly GCF_014885135.2). Lineage (NCBI taxonomy): Eukaryota > Metazoa > Chordata > Mammalia > Rodentia > Cricetidae > Alexandromys > Alexandromys fortis. The sequence goes on from NW_026067936.1 coordinate 10,157,277, forward strand.
ACCTCTCCTCCTCTCTTCCCTTGCCAACTCTCAACACCCAGGTTATCTCTCTGGCGAAATCTCCCTTTTGATGTAGGAAATTCAATAGGCCTTTGTGAGGCTCAGTGTTCCGCTGCTATATAAAGTGCTTCCTTTCAGGGTGCTCTCCTTCGCTTTAGAAGTGAACAAGCCGGAAGTGTCTCCTGGGGCTCAGCTGGGGCACAGAATTTAAGAAAATCACACACCTTGCTGGCTGGGGAGGTGGCTCAGCAGGTAAAGACACTAGCCACGCAAATCCGACAACCTGAGTTCCATTCACGGAAGTCACGTCAAAAGCCTATGGTGTGGGACACAGTGACATGATGAAGCCAACATGGCTGCCTGGGTTACTTTTTCTGTCTCCGTTTGTTTCCCATCTCTCTTCAGTCATCTGCCAGCTAGCTGGCTGCCTGGGCTCAGGGCCACCGTGTGGCCACAGGAACAAGCTAGGAAGGGCTGGGTGACGCAAGTGCCCTTTCTGGCCTCCAGGTTTTGAGAGGAAGAAGCAGCTACCACCTGCGCACAGCTGGAAGATGCCCCCACAAAGTCTCAGCCCTGCAGCTGGATGAGTGTCTCTGTTAGGGTTTCAGGTGTGTGGCAGTGGGCAGGGGCTTGCACGTGGTATGTCTCTTTTGCAAGAGTAGGATATTAAAGTGCCCTGCGTGGGAAGACACTAGGGGAAGCCAGGTTGACAAAGATCACCCTCTATGGGGCAGTCACTTGCCACTTTGCACCCGGGAACAGATGTGCTTTGTTTCTTAGACAGTGTTGATTTTTTTTTCTCCATATGCTAAACCCAACCAATCAAAAAGCTCAGCTCAGTTTTGAGCCCTCTGCCAGCCTCGGGCTGATTCGGAGGGGGAGACAGCAGGTACGTATTGAGATCTGCATGAGTGAAGTTGGCTCTGCCTCCGAACTCATCATCACTACAGAATTGGCTGTTTCCTTGCCCTGTGGGGAGGCTGGTTTGGGCCTCGCTTATGTGTGTGTGTAACCTCTGCTGCCTCTTTTAATTTCTTCCCATCAATATGGTGTCTTCAATTCCTTTTTTAGCAACAGGCTGCTCTTTGTACCAAGCTAAGAGTTGAATAAACTACTCAACAACAATGAGAGGATTTGGGTTTTGCGTCTCCTGCGCGGGAGCCCATTTCCGGGCTCGCTTGGGAAGAGAGCTGCTGTTTCCTACCATCAAGTGTTTAGAGTGGAGGCTGCTTCTGTTCTTCATGGGCGCTGCTTTATTAAAGCTAAGCGTAGACGGCCCCTTAACCACAAGTAACGGAAACCAGCTTGTGCTGGTTGTAGCTACAGAGGGAATTTGTCACAGAATAAAGGAACATGTCATGGACGCCAGGAGAGGAAATGCGGCCAGCTCGACCAGGCATCTCTGCCACAGCCTGTCTCTCCTTTTGACCATGGTCTGCTTTTTTTTTCCTGTCTGTTCATAGGCATTTACTGCCTGTCGGCAAGGAGAAATGTCACTGTCACTCAGAGAGCAACACCCATCATTTCCTCTAAAGATGTGCTGTGCATGCCTGGAGTCTTTCAGTACCGACTGTCAGGGGAAAGAATCCGACTGGCCAGATCCTATCAGCTGCAGCGGCTAGTGGCTCAGAGGCTGCCCACGCAAACTCACGTTCCAGACACGACTCTTGTTTTAGATCAGACCTAATCCCCACCCTGCCGGGAATTCTGACATAAAATTCCTCTAGAGTTTCTCACAATAAATTAGACAGGAGCCACTGGAGGGTATCAGTGAATCTTTCCATTGAGACTCGGGAGGGGTTGCCCTTCAAGGCTTCTACTGCTTGCAGAGGATCCTTACTACAGGGCCACGAACAACTCATTTTACTGCCAATGCACATGAGTGGGAACCCGCTCCTCAGAGCGCTGGCTGCAGAACCAGTCTAGGAGAAGTGTGGGAAGCCAGCTCACAGCTGGAGCTAATGTTCCTAACTCATCTTCATGGCTCAGACTCCAAGGCCAGAGTTCAAGAACAGGTCTCACCAGGAGACTCTGGCTCCATGTCAGCCAAGGAGATGACGCAGTTGTGAGCCAGGGTGAGAGTCCTGACAGGTTCAGAGTCGATGCCCTCTCGAGGCAGGCAGGCTGGAAGCCCCTGGGAAAATACTGTATAGAGAATTCAGCTGTGCTTATGTTCCCATGTTTCAATTTCATCAAAATGGTATCTTAGCTGCATGGCAAACTATTATCCCGTCTTTTCTAGTGCTTATTAGTGTGTTCCTCAAGATTTAGTTTGCATTTCTACTCTGAAGTTGCCCTGCTGACATTCTGACCCATCGATCGTTGCTTCTGTCCCTCCTAGGAGTACTTAGCACTGTGACTGTGATGACCTTATCGCCACCACCTGGTGGTGGTTATCTGGTCTCTAAATCTGCTGGGGAAGGGGCCAGCAGGATCTTTGCTTCTACTGGATAGATGCAGGTGCATCTGCTACCCTGCCCAGTGGCTTCCTTCCTGCCCCTCACCATCCCCTCATTTCCACTGCGAGTCACCCTGACTTTGTCAATACACTGGACTCCACTCCAGAATCCGTGATCATCCACTCTCACAGAGAACTTAAGGAACTCTAGACTCCACCCTGAATCTAGCATGCTGTGCTATTTGGGACAGCCTTTTTAGTACCACAATGAGTTCTGAAGCAGTTTGCTCGTGTCCTACTCTGAGATCCTCTCGTTAAACCCAGCAGTCATTCCCTGGGCACGATTCAGACGTTAGCTCACTCAGCTCCCACAATAACCCTATTAAGTTCTGCAGGAAAGCAGAGAGTTCGGAAAGATTAAGTAACCTGCTGAGGCCACGCCACTGGTGTCGGAATCCAGATCCAAACGCGGGCCTGACCCCAAGGTCATGCTCTTAAAACACTGTGTTGCTCTTTATCTCTTGAAACCTGCTTCTCATTGTGCCTTCCTGCCTTACTTTCTCAATAAGAATAAGATACCTAGCAAGCAATCCCTAGTTGAATATAAGCATACAGTTATCACTGCATGTTACTGGTAAAGTAAAAAAAAAAAAAAAATCAACTAATCAGAATTATGCATCCCTTCCCATTCAAGAACTAGAAGCCTAAAGAAGTGATTCACACCTGGGGAGCCATAGCAGGAAGATCAGCATGAATGTGAGGTCACAAAGTGTTTAAGGACAACCTGGGCTACATAACAAGCTTCAAAAACAAAAACAAAGATGAGGAGATAAACTTAAACACAGAGCAAGAGAAAGCACAAGTCACCACAACAGAGGAGAGCCACGAAGCATTTCCCTGCAAGCTGGTCTGGAGCCTCGCACAGACTCTAGGTTGTGTACCAGGGCAATGAAGAGCCAGCACTCGAGCACAGGCTAAGGAAAGCAGGTTCAGGTTTAGCTCTTGGAAAGACACCGCCTCCAGCTTCAGTAGCTGACGAGCTTTCCATCTAGGTACAAAGTGGAATCACACCTAGGCATTCTGCCCTCACACGTCCATGCGTGGAAAGGGAAGTGCCAGCGTTTGCAAAGAGCAAGGGAGCTGGCAGGTTGGAGCAGGAGTGGAGCGAGCCAGCCCTGCCTTGGCTGTGCTTGCTGCTGGGAGAAAGGGTGGAGGACCAGGGAATAAGCACGACTTGTTTCTTAATGTACTTCCAAGGTGCTGGAGACACCAGAGAACTATCCTGGGAGCTAGCGGAGAAATTTCCAGAACGTCAGAGGCAGGGGCAATTGATTGATTTTAGAAAGTGTTGCCAAAAGGTGCAAGATAATCCATGAGCATCACCACCAGAAGAAATGAGTAAGGTGAGGACACGAGCCTAGGGAAGTACAGGCTGCATGCATGGAGCACTCTGGCTCTTTCCCCACTATAGAGCTCTCTGCCTTGCGAAGCTCTAATGCAGCAGTTTTTAACTTGAGGTGGTGACTCCTTCGGGGTCAAATGACTCACAGGGATCACCCAAGACCATCGGGAAACACGGATACTTATGTTATGATTCATAACAGTAGCAAAATTAGTTATGAAGTATGGTTTGAATAGGTATGACCCCATGGACCCATGTGTTTGAGTGCGTGGCCATAGGGAGTGACAGTATTTGGAGGAAGTGTGTCACTGTGGAGTCAGACTTTGAGGTCTCAGATGTGCTCAATATAAGCCCAGTGGGACAGACTCCTGCTGCTTGTGGATCACGATGTAGAGCTTTAGACCCCAGCACCATGTCTGCCTGCGTGCCATCACGTCCCACCACCATGATAACCGACTGAACCTCTGAAGCTGTAAGCCAGCCCCAATCAAATGTTTTCCTTAACAGCTGCTGTAGTCATGGTGTCTCTTCACAGCAACAGAAACCCTAACTAAGGCATGAAGTAGCAATAACAGAATTTTTTTTTTTTTTTTCGTTTTTGGTTTTGTTGAGACAGGGTTTCTCTGTAGCTTTGGAGACTGTCCTGGAACTAGCTCTTTATTGTTGGGGGCACCACGGCATGAGGAACTGTATTAAAGGGTCGCGGTGTTAGGAAGGCTGAGAACAGTCTAGTGCTTTATTTCGTTTCCTCTGAACAGTAGGTAGTAAATGTCTCCCCAAACCTGGTACTAGAATCAAGCCTTGGAATAAGTGACTTTAACTAGGAGGGCCATGCAAAAATGTGACAGAGAATATGGTTTCTTAATAACTGTCTCAAGAATAAAAATCTGGGATTGGCGAGATGGCTCAGGAGCTGGATGCTTGCTGTTTTTGCAGAGGACCTGAGTTTGGTTCCCAGTAACCAAGTTCAAGGGCTCTGACACACTGCGCGCTCGCACACACACATACACACACACACACACACACACACACACACACAGAGTTCCACCAGCCAGGTAGCAAAACCTAAACCTGTCAATTGTTTAAAAATTGACCAAGGTCACTGAGCTGGTTCAGAAGGCAAAGACACTTGTTACCAAGCCTGGTGACCTGAGTTTCATCTCCAGGTCCCATATGGGGCAGGGATGCTGTAGGAGCTCCATCTGCTCCTTCAGCCAATAGCCTTTAAGATGCCAGTCCACTTGGGCATGGTCTCTTAAACTATAAATGCAACTGTACAGTATGAGCCTGCTATCTTGCTTCGGGCTGCCAGACTCTGTTCCTGTTCGCCGTTCATACAGAGGACTGTTATCTAGGACAGTGATCTGTAAGTCTCCCCTGAATAAATAACCCTTTATTACTCATAATTCTGAACTAGTGTGGGATTAGTTTGTGACTTCTGCATCACAGGGAGAGAACTGGCTCCCTCAAATTATCCTCTGACTGCCACACTTCATGCAACCCACCAGAATATTTATAAGATTTATAAATTTATATTTATAAGATTTATAAATTTATAAATTTAATATATATATATTTATAAATATAATTTATAAATATAAAATTTATAAATATAAATAGTAATAAAACATTTAGGACAATGTCCAGCACATTAAAGGCACAACTAATGTTAGGTTTTAAAAAACAAAACCAAAACTTATTCCGAACGGTCCCACACCCACATGTATTTGGGCAGCACAAACTGAACCTGGTAGTTAACAAAAAAAAAAAAAAATCTTAAGAGATGGGAACTGGGAGGGGCTGAGGCAGCAGGGTAGTTTTCAGGTGAATAAGATCAAAATACATTGTACGCATGTATAAAATCCTCAAGGAATAAAAATAAAACAGAAAAATTATTCTTAGGACAATAAATAAAATAGTAACTTTGGGCCATCAAAACTATATTCTGGTAGTTTATTATTTTTATTGTAGCATGGAATATTTTTATAGACTATCAAAATTTTCATGATGAACTGAATAAAATCTGTACACAAAATGTCTCTGAATTATACTGTAAGATAATTATCCTCACAACAAATAACAGTTTACTTAAGTCTTGTAAAATTATTACTTCGATCCACCAGCAGAAGAACAAGTTAGACGCCGGCTGCCAGACCAGTTGGTTTTTTAGCAGCAGACAGCACCTGATGCTTTAGTAAAGCACTTTGCATTTACTTCCTACCGCTACCAAACATCTCAGTTCAAAACATCTCACCTTGTACCCACCTAATCTGCTTAGGAGATGACCATTTCATATAAAGCACTGACTTGTTACAACTTAGAGGAAATGCTGAATCTTGTCTGGTAAATCTACCAGAGTTTAAATCCTCACTGCTTTCTATAATGTCATTTTTAAGATTTATTTGAGGTGTTTTGTTTGCATGTATGTATGTGTCCATGAGTCCCTAGTACCTTAGGAGGTCAGAAGAGCACACTGGGTCCCACTGGAACTGGAGTTATGGGTAGTTATGAACCACCATGTGGATCCTGAGGCTCAAAACCAGGCCCCCTGGAAAAGCAGCAAGTGCTCCTAACCACTGGGCCATGTCTTCGACTCCTTTGTATAACCTTTTCATCAGACTACATTGTTTCTTGATGGATTTCATATTCTTCAGAATCCATTAGCATATTTTATTCGCAAACCATTTTCTGACAAAATTAGTTTGATTTGGTTGACTTACTATATTTCATTTTATTCTATAATAGATATTTGACATATATCAAGTCAGGAGTATGTATTCTAATAAAAATAATCTAAAGCGCTAATTATATAAAAATACTGTATCTGTACAAATGTGTTTTGAAAGTAACAGGTTGGACTATCCCAATTCTTGAACACACTGGATTAGAGTTTCCCTAAGGACCAACTAATAGGCACTAAGTCTTGGTACGACCCTTTGAGCTTACATTCCCAAACCTGAGAATGGATCATTCTAATTTACATATACTTCTAACAGTCATATAACCTACAACAAGCGTTTACAATAATAAAAGACCAAGAAGCTAATCATTAACTGGTGACTTTAAAACTCAGTTTTGAAGGCAGAACACAATGTAGTCTTTGGCATGGGATTTAAGAAACTGAATAAAACTGTCCTAGAAGTTATTCCCATTCCTTCTCCTCTTTATGTACGGGATGCACTCACACTGATATGGATACAAGCTTTAAAAATTAAACAGACTACTAGGTGCTCTTTACATTGACTGGTGTCACACATGAGACCCTGGGTCTAACGCCCTGACCCCCCCCCAAAGGAGCACCCCACAGTTTACATTTAGTATCAAATATTTAAAATACTTCTACGGCTTTGTAACACAGAAATGCAAGCAATGAAATACAAGGACGAGATCTGTTGGTCCAGTGGGAATGGCTCTTGCTCTCCTGCCCAGCCACCTTTCCCCACACAGGAGCTGAGCACCACAGTAAAAGTGGGAGCACAGTGACTGCCCTGGGGCTTCCTAAGCAGGCGACGGTCAAGTTTTATGTTTCACTGCTTTTATCCTGTAGGACAGCACAAGGCAAAGCAATCTTCCTTCATTTGCACTAATACAACTCTACATTTGCATCGAATTTTTAGGTCCAACATTGGCATTTTCAGTGGTTTTATTGTATTAGAAAATCTTGATGGAGTAGTTGAGATAACTATGTAATTTAAGAAAGATATACTTTAAAAATCTTTATTCATCTTTACGTTAGGGCTGTTTGTTTTTTCTTTTGAAAATGTGTGTACTCATGCATGTGACTACAGTTGCCCATGAAGGCCAGAAGAGGGCGTCAGATTCCGCAGAGCTGGTTGCTGACAAGTGAGCTCAGGCTCTCTGCAAGGGCAGTATGTACTCTTAACCACTAGTCATTTCTCCAGCCCCTCTCTATGCATTTCTGTGGATAACAGAATTAATTTCTATAGCACTTAGAGCCCATCAGACATAAATGAAACCTATTCTTAATAGATGAGTACTCATGCTAAGGTGAATATGCTATCTACCGACAAGATCAAACCTGGGAAATTTAATGTGCTTTAACTGTGCAATGGAGCCAGGTGTGGTGGCTAACACTTTTAATCTCAGCACTCAAGAGGCAGAGGCAGGTGGGTCTCCAGAGAGTTCAAGGCCAGACTAATATATACACAGCAAGTTCCAGGACAGCCAGGACTGTGCAGTGAGAGCCTGCCTCAAAAACCAAACAAAAACGAAGGTATGCAATGGAATAAGTTTCCTTCTAAAACTCTTTTAAAAAAAGATTTGTGCAAACCAAAAAAGTTGAATTATTGCTCCAAAACAGAAGGGAAGCAATGAATGACCTTTTCAAGGTCAAAGATACTTGGAGAATGTTTAAAATTAGCAATGCAGAGACAGACTAGAATGAATTCAGCATTTGTTTGCTTTTTCTGGCATCTAGAGGGAAAGCCAAGTATTGATAGGGATTAAATATTTCTGACTCTGAGAGTCAGAGTTCATAGGAACAAGAAAATGGAAAGCCACTCTTTCCTCAGAGTAATCAGGATTTAAGTTACCCGCCTTCTTTTGTTCAGGAAGAGGTACCGACCATAAGGGTATATTTCACCATGCCTGTTCTCAACTATACACTGTATGTTAGAGTCTGAGGACAGGATATGTAAGAGCCTATGAATATGTGAATATGAACCTCCGTGGCACCAATCAAGGGTCCAGTGGGCACAGAAACATCAGAAGACATAGTTAGAGTCAGGGTAGGCTGGGATCAAAGTCAGTTCTTAAAAATTAGAAGAGACCAAGCTCGATGGACTGACTACTTTCTGGGGACAAAAGTAGGAGACTGACACACATAAAGCAGGGATAGTTATTAACCTGGGGAAGATGTAAAATATAAGGAGCCCATACTGGAAGGTCTAAACGCCAGGACTTTTATCTAGTGAGAAATGCAGGCTTCTGTGATAGAAGTGCAGCGGAACATTTTAGAAAGACTTATGAGACGAGGAGAGAGGGAGGCACAGTGTCTCCTTGTTGGCTTCACCTTGACACAGCCCACAGGTACTTGAAGGAGTCTCAATGGGAAAAATGCTTCAGAAAGGCCTGTGGACCTACCCGAGTCTTTTCCTTGATTGGCAGTTGACATAGGAAGGCATTGCCCACTGTGGGCGGTGCCACCACTAAGCAGCTTTCCCCAGACTTGCTGCCCTAACTTCTCAGGTGTTGGATAAAACACGCCCTCTACTCCCAAGCTGACTTTGGCCACGGTATTATCACAGCAAGAGAGAAGTTTCACACAGCGGTACGGTTCAATGCATAGCCTACAGCTCAGGTCTTAGAAACACCTCAAATTCCTGTGTTGATGGTACTGAGAGGTAGAAACTGGGGTCAGGTGAGGTCATAAGGGTGGGCCCACCGGATGTTATTAGCAGCTTTACAGGCACAGAGACGGAAGAGGGCGTGTTCTTACTTTTCCTTCCCACCATTCTCTCCACACCATGCTGACATGGCAAGGTCCTCCCCAAATGTACCATCTAGGCACTGGCCCTCCCAGCCTCCAAAACACCCTCTGGTGCTGCTTCTTCTGGTCACTCACGATCCCTCCTTCCCTAGAATCTTACTGCCCACCTTCCCTCCACCTTAGTCTGCACGTTAATATTTTGTAAGGTAACATTCAGGAAGATGGAATAGTTATGCTTCACCTCTCAAGAAACTAATAAACGGTAACTCAATGACAGAGTCTAAGTATCATGTTAGTGACTCCCACGGTCTTTCATGCTAACCCAGCTGAGGAAATCTATCCCCATTGAGGGACAAGCAGGTCTCTAAAGGGAAAAAAAGCAAAGAAAGAAGGGAGGGAAGGATGGAGGGAGGGAGGGAGGGAATCAGAAAAACATTTCTTTGGGGCTGGAGATGGCTCCACGGTTGAATGATGGCTGCTCTTGTAGAAGCATGGACTCAGGTTCCCAGCACCCACATTAGGTGGCTCACAACCACCTGTAACTCCAGTTCCAAGGTGGCATCTGATACCCTCGGAGCTCCACAGGAATCTAAGGGCACATGGTGCACCTAAACTCACACAGGCAAACACACACATAAAAACAAACACTACTTCTTCATTCTTCTGTTTGGGTTAGTCAAAGAAGAAAAAAGTGGAAAATAATATTTTCAGAGTCCATGTCAGTATTTAATACAAACATGAGAGACAAAATACAGCCGAGTGTATGTTATCAGCTGGTGTGGATTTGGAAACAACATAGGTAAAAAACATCTCAGTGTGTCCAAGCAAGTAAAAGGGACACAAGGGAATTAACATGGCTATTGAGGACAAAGGAGAGAGCAGAGGCTTTAAGAAACTATATTACTCTCAGTGTAACAGGTTACAGCAGTAACAAGAATAGAATAGTACAAACATCTTTACACACAGCGGCAGCCACTCTTGAGCATTTTCCTCCCAAGAACTACCTGATTCTACATGTTAAAGACAAGCCATCAGAGCAGAAGCCAAACCAAATCAGAAGGGTCAGTGGAAACTCAAAACATGATGAGAAAGATGGCAAAACACTTAGTAGGACCAAGAATTATAAAAACTTTTACTATTAGAATTATTTAAGAAAAAAAAAGTTAAGTAATTGGTTACTTGTCAGGAAGAAATTTAATCAGCCTGATTTAAAAAACAAAAACCAGAAACCCAGGAAGGCATTAATATTTCCTGCTGTTCTCCAATCTTCCCATTGTAGTTTCAGCTATTTGGTAGCAACTGTACAATCAGGTGGCAATTACTTTTCAAGGGCATGGACCTGCCCTGTGTCAACACGGCGTACCTGGGAAAATCACCTCAAGAGTTAAGCCCAGCGGGCCTCGAGACACAGCATTATTTCCCATTCCTCTCTGGCAGGACAGAAGCATGTTGGCTCAAAAAACCCATAGCCTGTAGTGAGTTCTCAAGCCACCAAGCATGCCTGCTGTCCTTTCTCTTACACACAGGGCTGGAGAAATGATGAAATCTACTTGCCTGGATTGACCACAGAAATAATGTGGCTCCACAGTCACTATTAAGGGTTCAAAACAAAACACAAGCCACGTTAGTGAAATTAGTCCAGGAAGAGCTTGAGAGGGGTTTAATTCCAAAAGTCCATACGTTTGGCCTCCAGATAGTTTCCCATCATTATCTCCAATGCACATTCTGATTTTATGAATAGGAATTATTTTCCAATATACACTGGTCACTCACTAAGACAAGCCAGGTACTTTTACTAACTATGGCACACTTAACTGAGCACAAATGTCAGTAAGTCAGTCTCAAAGTGGGGCAAATACACATTCACAATGGAGAGAAGCTAATGAACAAATCCCTAAAAGCTCCCATTGATTTGTAGGTTATAGCTCTTATAATTTTAACTTTTGTGACACTTTTTGGAGTCGGGTTCTCTTGGTGGGTCCAGGGTGGCCTCAGATTCATCTTCACCCTAACTCCCCAGTACTGGAATTACATGTGTATGTCACAGGCAGGTTCTTCTAACTCTTCACTAATCTTCTCAAAAACTAGATTTCTTACTAGAGCCTGTAGTCTATGACAGGGTTTCAGTTATGAGCTGAAAGTAGACGCATCCCAGTACTTATTACATTACGCTTATTCTTATTTGCTTTGGAAGGCTCAATTCCACTAGTGTGCAAGCAGAGGGTCAGAGGGCACGCTTGAGTCGATTCTCTCAGTCCACCGTGTGAGTCCTGAGACTCAAACTCGGGTTGTCAAGCTTGGTGGTAGACCTTTAAAGCAACTACCTGTCCCGAATACATGCAGTGTTCCAGAAAGAAATACCTGAATTTGCTGCCCAGAAAGCGCGAAGCTGAATGGACCAGAATGTGTGGTGCACAGGACAACTGCTGCTGCTGGCTGAGCAATTCTTCATGTGCCGTGTGGTCAGGCCTACTGTGCTGTATGTGCATCACCGCATACTTTTATTCTTGTCTTCAGTCCCTAGACAATGCAACCATTTTTTTATGCTTTATTAAGTATAAGCTATCTAGAGATCATTTAAGTGTAGGGGAGAATATGTGTAGCTTATATACACACATTATGCTACTTGAAGTAACAAATCCCTCAATGACACCAAGAGGATGACTGCAGTTGAACTTTACCTACAAACTTCAGCTAAAAGGACTATGTTGTACACAAAATCCAATGGGAATATAAACATTACTTTTCAATCCTTTTCACACTTCTAAAAACATATTTAATTTAATGGTATTAATGTAGAAATTCATTTCAAATTTCAACATCAAGGAATAAATCAATAAATCTGCATTTAAAGCCAAACAAACACATCTTGGATACCCCATAGTATAAAATTCAGCTCTAAGCAGGAATGGCTACTGTGTAACAAATACTGCTCATACCAAAAGTGCTGGTGACAAAGAATTCAGAGTGTTCCCCCACTGAGTGTTTGCATACATACCCATCTCTCTGTAACTGTAATAGGATTTTAAATGTTTAAAGGTGCTTGAGGCTGCACTAGCTGGGATACAATCGTAGCAACTGAGTCAACAAATATGCAGCTACTTTCTACTGTGTGGCATTTGTGGAGCTGGAGCGCCCTCTACTGGTAAGGAAGAGGAGACACTCATCAACTGTCCTCCGTGTATTTTTTCATTGATTCGAAGTTCACATCCATCCTGAAGCATCCGAATTGCTATTCTAGCAATATTCCTAGAGTCATCAAGACCACTGTGAGGCCGCCCATCGTAATCCATTCCTAATTTTTCAAGCATTATTGTCAGTTTTGTTTGGCTTCTAGGAACCTGGAAAATAAAAAGTTTAGTAAGTATTTTAAGTACTCTGAACAGTTAAACTAAAAACTAAGAAACAAAACAGTCGGTAGTACCCTATTCTACTTTTCCCAGAGAAAAGCAATTTCACTAAGGCACAGGACAAAAACTTCAAGACAGCAATTATGAATATGCTCAATGACCTTAACAAGAATATGCCTGAATGAAGACCAGGAAAATAAACGATTGGATGAAATAATAAAAACAACTCAAGGCATGAAAGTAAAATCTAAAAGAGAAATAGAAGCATTAAAGTCAAACTGGCAGGTGTGGTAGAACACACCTTTAATCCCAGCACTCGGGAGGGAGAGGCTATCTCAGTAAATTTGAGGCTAGCCTGGTCTACATAGTGAGTTCCTGCACAGTCAGAGCTACGCAGTAAGATCCTGACTCTAAAAGACAAAAACCAAAAATAAAACTCGATTCAGTAAGTCAAAATAAAAATCTCAGAGGAAACTGAGGTGGAAGAGAGAATTTCAGGTCATAAAGACACTATAAAAGAAAAGATTAATCAAAAGAAAATAATAAATCTTAAAACAGAACAAAACCAAAAACAAACAAAATGAAAACCACACAAGACACCTGGGATAAAAGACTATGAAAAGACCAATCCTACAAATACTGATACAAAGGAAGAAGAGGAGACCTAGGTCAAAGGTCCAGAAAATGTTTTTAACAAAATCATAAAAGAAAAATCCCCAAAGCTAAAGAAAGAGATTCCCATCAAGGCTGAAGGGACATACAGAACATCAAATGCACAGGCCCAGAAAAGAAACTCCCCATGGGACTTAATAATCAAAACACCTGTACGCACAGAACAAAGGAAGGATATTAACAGCTGCAAGGGAAAAGACCAAGTCCCATATAAAGGCGACCACTAGCATACCACTGGAGTTCTCAAGAGACTCTGATGCTCACGCACTGAAACAGCACAGGCACCAGCAGACCACGACTCACTAAACCATCAGTCATAGTTGCAGAAGAAAGAAAAACAGTTCGTGGACTCCACTACATAGGCATTTGGGCTGACATAGCCTTGAGCTAGAGAGTTCGATGTCCATCATCCAGCTGTAACTTTGAGGTATTAGCCAGGGGAACAAATTAAAAACGGTGATGTTGAGAAGGTGTGGCCACGCTGTGGAACAGAGAGGCAAGTTAAGACCGAATCAACTCTCAGTGGTCGGGGCGGAAGACAAGTGAGGCCGCTGGACCTCTAACACAGGTGTCAGCAAAACAAAGGCATCCCCAGGGAAGAGGAATACTATCACTGCTTCTCCTGCCTCGCCCTGCCACCATCAGAGAAGCCTCTTTGCACAGCAGATGGGAATTAACAGAAACCCACGACTGGACAATGTACAGTGAGACCTTGGAGCACTCAGTCCTAAGCAGGTGTCTCCATCAAACCCCTCCTCTCAGGGTTCAGGGAGCTATGCAGACGAGGTAAAGGAGCCAGGGGTGAAGGACGACTCCAAGGAAACAGTGTCTTCCCTAAACAGGACTGATGCCTACATGAACTCAGAGACTGAGGCAGCATGCACAGGGCCAGTGAAGGTCAAGCGAGATGGGGTCCCAGTGCTGATGCTGAAGTGGACACAGGCTCCTACCCTAACCAAAGCTCCCTGTAACTGATACACACTAGCAACAGAAGGATTAAGTTTTCTCCAACAGAGTCTGACTGAGTACTCTTGGTACTTTTTGTCTCAGTTTGGGGCATTTTTTGTCTTGTTGGTAGTTTGCTTGTATACTCTGGCTTGTATTTTTATGAGTTCTGTGTGTTTTAGAGAGAGAGAAGGAGCACGGAGTTGAGTGGGTAAAGAGGATTTGGGAGTTGAAAGGGGAAAGCTGTGACCAGAAATATTTATAAAAATGTTTTTAATTAAGAATGGAAATTCTAATAAAAGTGATAGAATAGTGCTCATCTTTCTGCAGAGATGGGGTGCTACTTCAAAAACTACTGATGGATTTATATTTAGATTTATATACCTGGGCATATATGATGCCTAAACATGCGGGCATTCGCTCAACTGTCTGAGAACCGAGAGAGACCCCTGTGCCCTGCAGCTGTGGTCACTCGCACGTTACACCCAGTGCTTAAATAAGGAAGCATGTCTCGACGATACCAGTTTATATGATCTTAAGATATGTCCAAATTGACTGTGGCCGAAGAAAGAAAAACAAAGCATAGAAATCATAACAGCTATTTCATCCTTTACTTCAAAATCAGCATTTTAATGAAGATAGGGGCCCATAAAACACTTCTATAATTTTATAAATACATGCACACAGAGAAAAATCAAAATTTTAAAAACTTAATTTTTTTAATATGCATACAAAATCACAGCTGAATATATATGTAAAATTGAGCAAATATGACCAGCATAACTAATTTAAAAAGTAAAATTTTTACCTTATAAAAGTTTCCGTATGACTTTCGAATATTGATCCACTTTTTAGCAAAAGGAGGGTATTTGAGCCTGCTGAGTTGGCACTGGATGTTCAGGAACTTACTCATATCCCAGGAACTTATAAAGAGAGAAAGGGAATAAAGTAAACGCTACATCAGTACTACAAAGAATACTTTAAGTTGTTCTTTCTGTGTTCTACTTACGTTGACCTTCCCATATTCACACAAAATACCAAGCTGAGAACTTATTAACCTTGATTCCCAGAAAAAAATTTTAAGCTTAAAAAAAAAATGCAGTTATTTTCTTCACCAAGGCTCCTCATCTTGATTGCTCATGGCTCTGATTTCTGTCAAACTGTCACCTTGCTGAGTTCTTTTGTGAAACTGCTAGACTTGCATATTACACCAAACTTATCATTTTAGTTAAGTTCTTTAAGAGTATGCCCTGACACAAAACATGTAAGCAACTAACTTGGAGACAGATTTTAGGGGTGAACATACAGCCTGGCCCGCTGTTCCTCTACTGTGCTTACAGCGGGGTGTACTGCACCCTACTTAATCCTAGCACTGTAGCGGCTGCAGCACACAGACCAGCCTGTGCTCCACAGTGAAGCCTTGTCTCAGAATCAAACCAGTGACCTTGAAGTTACTCTTAGGCAGAGTCAAGAACAGCTGCAAATTTTACAACCCCTCAACTCACTGCTATAAAATCAAAAACAACTACATACCCCATGGCATTACTTCCCCTGTGTATTTTTAACAGCCATCATCAGCCCTCACCAGACAATTGCCTGAGCTGCCTAATTGTTTTGGGGGGGCATCAATTACTGTTTTTGCTACTATTCTAATTAAAAAGAAAAACAAACAAACTACCGATTTTGAATGATCCGTCCCAGAATTTAAGGTCATATGTGCAGAGCTCTAAGTCTTCTATGTCAGCAACAACTTAACATGGGAGCACACACCACCATGGCAGACACTAGACCAGAAGATCTTTAGGGCTTTTTTCTTCACCTTTGATGACATTGTGGTACAGTGACCTTGGCACAATGTCTGTGCCCCTTTCAACCCTTTAGACCTTCCTATTAGTTCTTCATTTCCCCTTTTCCTTTTCTTATTTGGAGAAGAGGCACAAGTAGGATTTTGAGATATAATCTCAAAATACAGCTGAGGATTGCCTCCAATTCACTACGTAGGCTGACCTTGAATTGCTAATCCTCCTGCCTCCAACTCTCAAGTGGGGAACGACCCTTTCTTGTGCAGTGACTCCTGGGGACTTACTAAATAACATTGCATTGACAGTCTAGACACTCAATGAGTAAGAGCCTCTTCACTGGTAAACAGGAATGAAACTGCATTTTCCTACTTACCCATCTGTTAATATGCAGTATTTGTACTTAGTTCCTAACTCCTTTGACTTCATCCACTCAATTACTTTTTTCAGGACCTGAGGGAAAGCATCGGCTCTGTCTACCTGATCCTGAAGACAGAAGGAGAACAAGGTTAGGACAGCTATGGCTTGTGGCCCTGCAACACACCCAGGCATAAACCGGAGAACAAACAGTTCCTGAACTGTTAAACTCTGATTTCAATGACTTAGACCTACTTACCACCTAAATGTTAATCTGAGAAAATGAATTCATTTTATGGCCAAGAATTAAAGACTGCTTTCAAGTGAGTATACAACTCTCCCAAAATTAAGAATTAAGATGGTCCCGGTTTTGTTAATGACACAGGTGACCTAGAGTCACTGGGAAGAGTAAAGCTCAATAGAAGGATTGCTGGACCAGACTGGCCTGTGGGCACTGAACTATGTGTAGAGAGTGTGAAACTAATGAAGGATCCAAATAAATTTTAAAAGGCCTATTTATTAAAACATAAACAAAAACCAGAGATAGACCACCAAAGGTATATAGTCAAGATTGTAAACAGACATGTTCCAAATCCTATCTAAATACAGCAGTGACACTTACCTTACTAAAGCTCCATTTTACAACTGAATTCTTTTCTGTGTTTTTCCAGACAGGGTTTGTCTGTGCAATAGCCCTAGTTGTCCTAGAACTAGCTCAATGGACAAGGCTGCCTCACACTCACAGAGATTAAAGGCGAGCACCACCACCGCCCAGTTTACAACTAACATCCTGACTGCACCATTATAACTACCGGGGGTGGGGAGGAGGGAGTAACAAAAATGCTATCATGTGTAGTTTGGCTTTAACTTTTGTTTCTGAAGAAAGGCTCTGTCAGTGCTGCCCAAGCTGGTCTCAAATGTCTGAGCTAAGAGGGCATCTAGCCTCCAAACTGAGCCCCTTACTCCCTTAGCAAGTGAAACTATAGCACACACCACTGTACCAGTCCTAAGACCTTCTGTTTGCTTAAAAAAAATTGTCATTATTGTTACTACAGATAATTATTGATTTATTATTTTAAAAAGCCCCTTAATTGTCTGTGCATGGGTACTTGGCCTTTGTGTGCACCATGTGCATGTTCAGTGCTCATGGAGGCCGGAAGAGGGCACTGGAACCTGGATCTGGAGTTACAGATAGTTGTGAGTGACCATGTGGGTGCTGGGGATTGAATCCATGTCCTCTGAAAGAACAGCCAATGCTCCTAACTTGCTGAACTATCTCTTAAACCACCTCCTACTTTTTGTTTTAATCACAGTATGGAAAGAAAGACTTTCACCAAACAGGGAAAACAACACATTAAATTGCTCATAATGATATTTTTATACTATTCACAAAATAAATGAAATTTAAAATTTTCTTTTCAAATTCAAAATAAACAAGCACCCACCACCAAAACTAACAGAAATTGAGACAGAATTATCACCTGAGTAATTCCAGTGAGACTGATGCAGAAATCTGAAAGCTGTGAGTTAACCTCTGGCCTCACATACTGCTGAAACGTGTCTTCCTGCAGGGAGGTACACAAGGGAAAGCGCTTTATGTGACTACAGTACGGACACACACGCAAAACAAATCCAGCCACAGCAGAAATACATGGCAGATCTGCTATTCATGGCAGATCATTTTTGAGTTCCCAAGGGAACTTCCCCAACAAAAAGTCCTCTGATATTTAAATGTAAAGACAGTTTATTTTGTTTTTTTAAAAACATCATGTCAGCAGGTGTCTAAAAGCAAACCTTCAAAGTTAAGGTAAATATTTTCTTGGCGAGAAAACGTTGGTCATTTTGTTTACAGCATGTTCAGAACATTAAGCCTATTGAAGTTGGTGCATTACGATAATGGGTTTTAAAAATGACACGTTTTTTGAAAATAGGAGGTTTCAGTCATAGGAAATCAGCCTGAGATTGAACAAACGAAATACATGGGTTTAATAATAAATTAATTCATAAAAACAGGAGATAATCATCCGTAAGAGGCTAAATCATACATGGAATATGTTTTTTATTTAATGTTAAAACAGGAGTCGTGGCAAGGTTTTTAAAGGGTCCTTGGGCCACTGTGTTGAAATAAGCTGGTAACAAAGATAGAACACAGACCTACTGATGAAGAATTGCCCAGAAGCCTGGAATAGGTAGGCCAGAGAACCAAGAGATCCTTGCTAAACAAAATGGGTGGAGGGAACCATCTCCCCAAAGTTATCCTGATTGTCACACACAGACTGTGGTGTGTACACACACACACACACACACACACACACACACACACACACACACACACGCCCACATAAGTTTTTTAAAGAGAGTATACAGTTTAAGCTTGACTGAATGGAGTGGATATAAGAGATGACGGGAAGAAAGCAAATGAAGACAGAAGGGTATGGAACTTACTGACGGGTTTTCCATAAATGAAGAAGAGGGGTAGTAGCAGCTGAGTGGAGTAAGAGGAGGGTTTCCCTGCGGTGGGACAACATGAGAACACGCCAGAAGGCAATGCACCCGACTGTTTAGTGCTTACAGTGCCCCAAGCTCAGAGATGTCTGAGTTAGCCAGGACACCTGCCTGCACAGCTGCCATTTTCCCTTTTGACTATTGATCTGTTGTGGAGCAGACAGTTTTAGAAAGAGGCTGGGTCCCGCAGGAAACAAACAGAAGAAGGAGGAGGAGAGAGCCCCCAAGGGGGTGGAGACGAAGGGCACAGCACATCACCACGTACGAGGTCTGTCTGTCTTAGTGACCAGACACAGGCCTATGACATCTCCTTGATACCATTTTAAAGGTAAGAAGTATGTTTAGGAGTACATTCTATGACGCCCTGAACTAACAATGCAATGCCAGCAATCACCTAGGGTATGCAAAGTCTGGTTTGGGAATTTAGGTCCAGCTACTACCGCCCCCGCAATGCCACCAGCAGTATTTCTACAAACTATCCTCCACCCTCACTGAACATCAAAACCGCCTACGGTGCTCTAAAAAGTAAGCTGATGCCAAGGGCCGTCCACAGAACTAGACTCTTATCTCTGGGGCCAGGGGCAAGCACCAGGGTATTTTTCCATTGTCTTTGTCACTTCCCTAGAGATTGCCATCTACTCAGCTGTTCTGAGCACCAGAAAAGCACCACAATTTCAGTTCACGGAGAAGAAAAGCAGGTCCTGGATTCACTTCATTATGGTTTCTCTATTAAATAATCATGCAGATAGGGAGCACACAGCAATGTGCAAAAATCTCCTTTTCGAATTCTATTTCCAGCTAAAATGGCAGACAGGCGCTTCCAGTTTCCTACTGAACACCAGAACAGTTGTTACTAAAAATAAGATAAAAACACAACAATTCACTTACTATTTCTAAGGTGTGCGTATTCAACAGAACAACAGGAAACTCGATGATTTCATGTATGAACTCAGCTGGGTTTCCCTCTTCACAAGTAGCTTCAAAGTCAATAATACAAATGTAGTCATAGTAACTGTCCACGTAACTGCTTTCTTTCAGCATCAACTTCTGCTTCTTGTAATAGTTTTTCAATCTCTTCTTTAGGACATCCTTGACCCCTCTAAAACAGCAGAAGATCAGGTAAACGTTACAGTCGAGAATCCTCAGTCCTAACTGCAGGCACGAGGTTGAACAGTCCAAATCACAGCATAACTAACGAACACTAGCTAAGACAAATGGGGAGAAGGAAAAACTCAAAGCTAAGTTAGCAAAGAGCTAATGAAAACAGAATGCTTAATGCGACAAATTTTCCTTCACAAGAGAAGTTTTGTCTTCATTATATCTAGTATTTTAAGCCATAACTGTGCACATGTGTTATGTGCACACACACACAACACTGCCTTATATGTTAAGACACACATGATATAAAAACTGAAGATAACTGGACAAACTGTAGTGTTGAGTGAGAAAATGCAGACACATTGAACATATTGTACTCCTTCTGGTATTCATGGGTTAGACAACTAAACCAACAAAAAATTTTTAAGGGTATGAAAGCATTACGGCCCTAAAGTTGAATGTCTTATAGCTACTTGAAAAGTAATTCAAGATACACCACCCTAGGGCCCACTTTGAGTGAACACTAACATACTCACAGGTCGACTAGAAGTAGGTTATTTTTTTGTCACATTGCCAATCAGAGACTTAAAAGTCACGTTTTAAGCCGTTTGCTTTCCTTTCTTACCCACTGAAGCACTGAGCAAGAACCCTACCTATGAAAGCTGGTAATCAACCAGCTGCTTGTTTTGAGACTGTTTTAGTGTTTACTCTTTTAAGAGGCAGGGTCTCATTATATAGTCCTTGCTGTCCTGGAACTCATTATGCATAGTGCTATATTATGTATGTTTTAATAAATAAAGCTGCCTGAAGATCAGAGGGCAAAGCAGCCATACTAGTCAGCCATACAAGCCGGGCAGTGGTAGAGCGTGCCTTTCATCCCAGCTTTTCAGAGGGATCTCTGTGAGTTCAAGGCCACCCTGGACAACACAAGATAGAACTTGTCTAAAAGAGAAACAGAGCTCATAGAAAGGTGATCCTAGCACTTGTGATCACATGCCTTTAATCTCACACTCCTTTAGTCCCAGCACTACGGAGGTGGAGGTGGAGACAGGAGCGATATGGTTGGGCAAAGAGAAGAATATAAAGAAGAGACAGGCACTCAGTGGAGTGTGTAGTCTTCAGGATTCTTAGAGACAGAATCTCAGCCATTTCAGTCTAAAGATTTGGTAGAGATAAAAGGTTTCTCTAATGGTTGGCTGTTTTACTTTTCTGATCTTCATGATGAACCCAAATATCTGCCTCATGGTGTTTATTATTCATGTTTACTATTATGTAGACCAGGCTGACCTTGACCTTGGAGATACACCTGCCTCTGCCTCCCAGTTACTGGAAGTAAAGGCTTACACATGACCAGCATTTCAGTGTTTTCTTTACACATTATCAAAACATAGAAAAGTCCCTCGACCCTTTTCATATTAAGACATCAAGTGACCAGCGAGATGTGACTACTTCTATTTCTTTCCTCTCCATTTGTCTGTCTGTCTGTCTGTCTGTCTGTCTATCTATCTATCTATCTATCTATCTATCTATCTATCTATCTATCTATCTATCGTTTCTCTAAAGAAATGGCACTGCAAACCTGATGCAGCACAAACACTGAACTAGCTGCCCTGGGTAAAAACTTCTCCCTAACATTCGCCTGGCTCCTCCTTATCCAAATGTCATGTTTACCAGGTTGACTTCTGAACACTACCTGAACCAGGTTGTCCTCAATCCTCTCCACAATGGCTTCTCTTAGTTTCCTAGACTACGGCAGAGGCTGCCTGTGATCACAGCCTGCAGCATACTGCTTCACCCGACTTAAGAACTGAGCACTAATTCAATGCAGGTCATCTTCGGTGGCTTCCCTGCATCACAAGGAATAAAGGACTTCAGCATAGGGCTCCTTCACTTTGCTCGAGGTACCATTTCAGTATCACTGTCCAACATTCCTTCTCCCCACAGCATGCTGCTACACTGGAAGCTGTGGATAAAGAGCACTGTGTGCTGTAGCCTTGATACACAGCGTGCTTTTGAATTCCTTAAGTCTGGTTGTACGATTAAGACAAGAATATATGACTGAAAAATAGAAATTATAAGTTTTCTGGTTTTTTTCTTGTTTTTAATTTCTTTTTGCCTGAAATATGCTCTTCCCTTTCCTACTTGGCATAATTTAAATGTCCCACTTCTGAACTCCTGAACACACTGCACTGCGACACTCAGATTTCCAACACTACCCTGACTACTCTAATTGTGACATTTGTGTGTTTTCTCAAGACTGAGATTTTTCTGGGTGGGTAATGTGTCGGTGTCTGGTGCAGTGCTTACAGTTCCAACAGGTGTTGAGTAAATGCATCTAGATCTCTAGCTCCATGAACTGATCTTCACACCTAGGGAGAATAAGTTTTCTCAGACATCTTCTGTAGGCCACAGGCTGTACTTTAATAACGGAAAGAGCAAAGAGAAAATCAAGACTTTCCTTACAAACTGTGGCAGACCGTCTGGAAGGGAACAAGTCTTATCTGAAAGTTAGTGGGGGCAGTCCACTTTGAGAGATAAGAAGTCTACTGCCCAGAATAATGTTCTCAACTGTTACACACAGTCAAGATTTTTTTTCTTGATATCAAACACTGTGCCTTTTTCTGGATGCTAAAAGTCAGAATGCCACATACCTCAAACTTTAAAAAAACAAAACAGAAAAGTGGGAAGGGGTAGAAAATAGTTCTGTAAACATATGTGTCTAATTCTCAGAAGACAGAGGGTTCACTAAGCTACATTTTCCCATTCGGTACGGCTAAATGTGATGGACACAACAGTTCCTTCAGAAGCTAAAACAAAGTGACTGATTTGTATGGACGTGAAGGATTTCCACCTGATTTCAGACAAACCTGTTATAAAAATATATGCAACTAAATAAAAATATCCTCTATCATGTCAAGTAAATGACCAACTATTAAGCAAAATTTTCAAGACCAATATGGCGAACAAGCCAGGAGGCAGAGGCAGGAGGACTGTGTGCTCAAGGCCAGCTCAGACTATACAAGACCTCTTAAAAGTAAAACTTAAACAACATTCTTGCTACAACAGCCATGACTATACATGTATACACTGATGGTATGTTTCAACACAGTCACAAACTTTGATTTGGAGATCTCCTTTGCTATCTAAAGAAGAACAAAACAAAGTTGCATGCCAAGACTCAAGCTAAAGAATATAAACTACAGTTGTAATTTGAATTATCTCATAATAGGATTTTCATTTTTAGTCTTGTCAAGGTTTTCTAAAGTGAGCAGGTACTACTTCTGTAACTGTTTTTAAGAAGCAGAGTGTATACTAGGTTAATGTTAGTTTTCATTACCTTGTTTCAAGTTTAAATTCTGAGAGCTTGGCTCTGAGTTCCTCCTTACTCATTCTATTAATACAGCCATTTGCCATTGCAATCTCTTTGTAAACTGGGTCACTGAAGTCACTTCCATTGGAGATGATGATCTTAGATCCATCTGTGTCTTTGCCATCCAGTCTACATCGCTGCTTTTTCTACGAAAAAGGGAGAGATAATTTACAATTAGTGCAAATATATTTTATTTTTAAAGATGCAAATTCCTAAGGGCTCTCCATGTTATATGTTCAATGAAAGGCTCCCCTTGGCGCCAGTGGAGGAAAGCAGGAAGATGAAAGATGTGTTTCCAATGTAATTGGCCCTGCTCTGCTCTGAGTCATGAGATTCCTCAGACGCAATGAAGCTAAGTAAAAAGAGGACAGAATTAGAGTCAGAGCATGACAGTCTGGGCCCCAGCTGGCCATTTACAGCAGCAGGGCCTTGGGCCACTGACAAGCAGTTCCCTCACCTATACAAATATACCTGTCCTAGATGGTATTTGCTAATGGTAAACAGTATTTAGGTAGCATTTACTCTAAGTATGAAATTGTGTATATAGCAAGCTAACTACTAATGAACAGTAATTTTACTTTACAGTCATCAGACTGTAAACAAGTCTTTTCACAAACAATATCCTGAAACTAAGCCAAGTTTAAGTGACCTTTTACATCACTATGTGTATGTATCAGCGACTTCCTCAGAACTTTTCAGTCTGGCTTTATTTCACAAAGCTAACAGAACCCACCAGGAAGGAAAGGAAACAGATTTCCGGTTCACTACTGAAATGCCACAGGACTTAAGCAAACATATGCATTCTGCTTCAAAGCTCATAAATTGTCCCACAGTCATCAGTCATTCAGATCTACAGTGTTGCTTTTCTGTCATTTGACTCCATTCTATTTTCCTCATGGATAGATCTAAAATACAAATACACTATCTTCTAAAGTTAATTATGTTCTACATGTGATGCTACAAACATAAACTATGTTTTCAGCAGCCTCAGAAACAATTTATTTGCTAATAATAACTAATAGCATATTGATGTGTATTTACTTGGCCATAATGCAGTCCCTAACTTAAACTGATCTTGACAGATCAAGGTTAACTCCCCCCCCTCCTCAACCCTGCAAATGCCCAGGTTGTACTGCTAGGGGTCGTGCAGAGTACTCATTCCTTTCACATTATGGGAAATGGATATGAACTTGTACATTAATTTGCTATACTGTAGAGAAGTACTTTAAAGTGTGGAACTTAAGGCTGGGCTACACTTTCCAGAATAAAAATATGACTCTCCTTAAAAGTTGCTGGATTTTTCTATAGGGAAAGGTTCTATCTTGACCTCTGAATGCTCTTTCAAGTAAATACAACCTACTGTTTCTGAGGTGAGACTCTTATAGAGTAACTACAAAGTAACTACTTTTAAGTAACTCCTGTGTCCACACTCTTGTTGATAAAACTACCAAAACTATGCACTACCTACTTACAAAAGAAAAGCTTTTGCATTTGCAGGTTGAAACAAAAATGCCCAAACATTAAAATGTTTCTTTTTCTACTGGTTTACAACATCACTGAAGCTAAAGTCAATGGAAATTTACTAGATAAATCTCAAAAACAACCAACAATTTTGTGAGGCTGAAGTCAAGGGGGAATATATATATTCATCTGTTAAAAGCACTTAACAGTTAAGGTTTTAACAGGCAAAATAGTCGCTAATATCAATCTGAACACAGGTCCAGAACACAAAGCATTCCATTTCAAAGTTCCGGGACTTTGAAGACAGTGAGGTATCCTCAGTTTCTCTTAGGAAAAGCTCTGCAAATTAGCTTTAAAAGTGACTTAGGTGATGTTATTGACAACACGGATTAGAACAAAAGGGGCATCATTCCAGTGCGGGCGAGTGCAAGCCTCTGTCAGCCTTCCAAAGTACCCAGTTAACAAGCGCAGTAAGATAACGCTGTAAAGATCCGGAGGAAGAGTGGTCAGGATAAGGGAACACAAGATTCTTAAGGGGGGGAAAAAACCCTACTAAAGAAGAACACAGGGAAGTCAGAGTGGACAGCAAAGCAAAGATGTTCACTATGCAATGGGCAAAGGCGGCAGGGGCAAACGGAAGGCACGGAACGATGGGAGTAAATTAGATACATTCAGACTGTTAAAAGATCACTCAAGAGCAATTTCTGCTTTTGCAAGCGGACGGGAGTTCGGTCCCCAGGATCCATGTCTAACCTCTAACTCTGGTCTTTGAAGGCACCTGCACACTCGTGGCATCCACTACACACATATGCATTGAAAGTAACATTTTAAAAGAGTATTCTGGCTACTACACGAAGGTGTAAATGGAAAGAACAAAGACACTAGGAAGCATCTCCCGAACACCCACGTTTTGACGTTTTGGTTTTGACCCTACACTTCCACGGCTGGGCAGATCATCTCCCCAGCCCCGCGAAGACCCTGGATTTCCAGTGCTCAACTCCTGCGGCGAAAAAGCACGGAGTTTTTAGCGTCTCCTTCCCAAGCCGCAGGGCTTGCCAACACTAACCCATCAAGATGAGTAACTAAGTCTGGGGAGGCGTCTTACAGTCTCGCCGCTGTCTCGAGGATGGACAGGCGGGGTACCAAACTACTTCGGAAGCCGGTTGTGGCTGGACTCTCGAGATAGCAGGGGACAGAGGAAGCCGGGAGGGGGGGGGTCCCTTCGAGAGCCGGTAGAGACGGCGGCAGTGCGGTGGTCTGGGGCAGGCACAGGCTGCGGGAAGCACCCCAGGCGGCTAGAAACCCCACCCGCGGGTGGTCGAGCGCCGGCGCCAGCTCAGCCAATCAGCGGCCGCGGGGCTGGTGGAAGGGCAGTGCGCCCGCGCAGGCCGAATGTTTACGCAGAATTCTCACTCGGAACTTCCCGCCCGACCTCCTCCCTCAAGCCGAGACGGGCTCGCCCGGATGGCGACGGAGCCGGGGAAGCGAGGCAGCCCCGCGCGAGCACCCTCACCTCCACGCTCAGCGGCCGCGGCTCCTCACACTCGGCCCGCGGCGTCTTCTGCTGAGCCGCTTCGCCGCCGCCACGCGGCCGGCCCCGCTCGTCCTCCATGCCGCCTCTCACGCCGGGAGATGGCCGCCGCCGCTCGCTCCCACGCCGCCGAGCCCCGCGAAGCCGCCTTTCTCCCTTGTAAGAAAACTACCACGCTCGGGTTCCCGCGGCGGCTGCCACACAAACTCCGCCGGACGCCTCCTACTTCCGGGAGCGAGCGGCGTCGTCACGCCGCGCAGGCGAAGTGGGCGGGAGTGTGCGCGCGTGCGCGCCAGGACGGCGGCGGGAAAGAGCCCGGCAGAGGAGCGCCAGGGGGAAGTGGGCGTGGTCGATTGGCGTGGTCAAGGCGCGCTTTCCAGGGTGTGCCCATTGCCTAGGCTACGGGTGGACGCTACCCTAATTAGTGTTTTGCTTTTTTTGTTTGTTTGTTTGTTTGTTTTTTCGAGACGGGGTTTCTCTGTGGCTTTGGAGCCTGTCCTGGAACTAGCTCTGTAGACCAGGCTGGTCTCGAACTCACAGAGATCCGCCTGCTTCTGCCTCCCGAGTGCTGGGATTAAAGACGAGCGCCACCATCGCCCGGCTCCTAATTAGTGTTTGTGGTGGGTGGGTTCTGAGATCTTTACCCCCAGTAACTCAAATAATCCGTTTATTTTCTTCCTGTAGCAGAAGTTGCTTTTAAACCTGGCAACGTGGGTGCACGCCTTTAATTCCAACACTCAGGAAGCAGAGGCAGGCGGATCTCTGTGAGGTCGAGGCCAGCCTGGTCTACAGAACGAGTGTCAGGAAAGGCAGGGTTATGCACAGAAACTCTGTCTCGGGAAAAAAAAAAAAAAAAAAAAGAGCGAGAGAAAAGAAAAAAATGGCCATTATGGTCTTTGTCCTTCTGGCAGGTGGATTCCTCATGTCTAGACACAGCATGTTTTTTTTCTTGGCTAGTTACACACTTAAATCTATAGGATTTCCCCCTTTCCGTTACTGTTGGCATCTCTGGTGTTTTTTAATCATTTCATTTAGGGAAATTTTTATTCATTCCACACACACACCCATTGTGTTTATGATTACCTGAGTGTATGTCTGCACCTTGTGTTGCAGTACCCCAGGAGGACAGGAGGGGGCGTTGGGTCCCCTGGGATTGGAGTTAGAACCATCTGGGAGCTGCCACATGGGTGCTGGTGTTAGAAGTAAGTTCGAGAAGCAAAGGAAGAGACCACCGTCTTAATGGACTTGTCTAGGCCAGGCAAACGTTAAGCTTGATCAAGTGGGTGTGCTCAGAAGAGTGGACACACCAGAAACAGGAAGTGTGTTTGGTGTTTATTCTAACTTTGATGGTGGTTGTGTCTCTTCTGCATTGACTGGAGTCCAGTTTCACAGTCTAGTCTGAAAAGAATTGGAAATGGAGGTTGGAGAAAGGGAAGTGGAGGAAGGGGAAAAGGGTCGCTTCGCCAGGCCATCAAATTCCTAGAATAAAAGAAGAGTTCTTTGTGTAAACAATGGTTTTTCTCTTTCTGTAGGATTGAAACATTTGCTTAAAGGTAGGGAAAGATAAAAAGATTTTAATTCTTGGTTGTAAATACAAGTTTTATGGTATTTGTAAAAAATATTAATTTTATTCAGTGTGCATAAGTATTTTGCCTACATGTACGTCTGTGCACACTGCATGTGCCCGCTGTGCCAACAGAAGCCAAAACAGGGTATGAGAACCCCTGGGGTTGGAGTTTCAGATGGCTGTCAGCTGT
Source organism: Alexandromys fortis (assembly GCF_014885135.2). Classification (NCBI taxonomy): domain Eukaryota; kingdom Metazoa; phylum Chordata; class Mammalia; order Rodentia; family Cricetidae; genus Alexandromys; species Alexandromys fortis. Next base: position 10,185,371 of record NW_026067936.1, read on the forward strand.
CCTGTGGCGGCAGGAACTGAACACTTGTTCTTTGCAAGAGCAGCAAGTGCTCTTAACATCTAAGCTCTATTTCCAGCCTCTTCATTGGTTCCTGAAGTGTAGCTTCCTCCAATTCTTTTCTGTCCAGGGTGCATAATAGCGATACTAGCATTGTGCCTCTGCCTTTCGTGTCCTTCGTGAGGTTTCTATTTCTCATATCTTTACTTTTTTCTCCACACTATTGAAGGTCGCTGAGGATAGACTCCTCCCCGCCTCATAATCAGCAGCCTGTAGGACCAGAAACTGAAACTCCATGACTGTGGTTCCTACTCAGAAGACTGGAATCCGAGCCATGTCTCTAAATGAATATCTACCCACTGAAGACAGAGGGATGAAATGCCCACGGTTGTATTTTGGTCAAGTCAGTGTAGAATCTTATTTGAAGAGCTTTTTAAGGCACAGTTCTTTAGTATTGCTGCTCACTAGACTTAGCTGAGCAGCTTTCAAACTTTACCTGTGTGGGGGCTATCCTCGGAGCTGTTACAGTTCTGTTTTCCTGGGCCAGAGAAACAGGCAGTCATGATTGGTAACTCTTGAGACCTAGGGTAAAGAACAAGAACACAGCACAGTTCCCTCCTAATCCAGATGGACCTGTGTTGCTGGGTTGTTTTGTTTTTGTTTTTGTTTTTGACTTTTTTAGGGGCCCACCAGCTAGCTTCCAAATCATGACATGGAGACTCATTCTTCCTTATAAATGCCCAGCCTTAGCTTGGCTCGTTTCCAGCCAGCTTTTCTTAACTAATTATCCCATTTATTTTTGCCCTCTGGTCTTTTATCTTTCTTACTTCTGTATATCTTACTCTCGCGCTTACTCCATGGCTGGCTGGGTGGTCCCTGCTGCCCTCCTCTCCTTGTTCTCTTGATCCTTGCTATTCTTTCCTCCCAGATTTCTCCTTCTGTTTATTCTCTCTGCCTGCCAACACCACCTATCCTTTCTCCCGTCTTTCTATTGGCCATTCAGCTCTTTATTAAACCATCAGGTGTTTTAGACAGGCAAAGTAACACAGCTTCACAGAGTTAAACAATTGCAACAGAGAAGAACGCAACACATCTTTGCATCACAGAAACAGATGTTCTACAGCAAAAACAAGTGTAACACATTTTAAAATACTATCCTACAACAGGCATGTCAATCACAGTGGAAGGGGGAAGAGCCCGTCTCCTAGAAAAAAAACTGTCTATTCTGGAGACTAGAACTAGTGTAAAGCCGAATTAGAGCCCAGGCTGGCGTGGTCTCTCTGGCCTCTGTCCAAACTCACCCACTGAGAGTGCGTCTAATGATGCCTTCGGTGGTTGTCCGCACACCCTGAAAGTGCTCCATCTCTATAAGCCCAGGGTGGAAAGAGATGGCTCAGTGGTTGGGAGCACGTACTGGTTTGCATTCAAGGAGCCGCATTGGGTGACTCATACCTGCCTGCAGCTTCAGCTCCAGGGGACCTGACACTGGAGGAGACTTACCTTGAATGCAGGCAGCATCATCCCATGAGCTGGAGTCCTGAACCGGGGCGGAGGAGAAGGCAGGTAGAACACCTGAATTCATCCCTCTGCTTCCTTACTGTCCTGTTCTCTGACTGCCACAGCTAGACCCATCTAGCACCACACCTTTCTGATGATACTATAGGATACCTCCAAATTCTCCCAAAAGAAACAGTTTGGGAGCACACACCTTTAATCCCAGCACTTGGGAGGCAGAGGCAGGCGGATCTCTGTGAGTTCAAGGCCAGCCTGGTCTACAAGAGCTAGTTCCAGGACAGGCTCCAAAGCCACAGAGAAACTCTGTCTTGAAACAACAACAACAACAATAATAATAATAATAATAATATAATAAACATCAAATTATTTGGAAAATCACAAGTTTTCTCTGACTACAAATTCTGGACACGTGCACTTGGAAAATTAAGAAAATAGAAGTTGGCCACAGTGGCTAATATCTTTAAATCTCAGTGTGTGCAGGCCAGAGACAGGCAGATAGATCCGTGTGAGTTTGGGGCCTAGCCTGGTCTCCACAGCAAGTTCTAGGCCAGCCAGAGATACATAGTGAGACCCTGTCTCAAGCAAGAAGGAAGAAAGGAAAGGAGGGAGGGAGGGAGGGAGGAAGGAAGGAAGGAAGGAAGGAAGGAAGGAAGGAAGGAAGGAAGGAAGGAAAGGAAAGGAAAGAAAGAAGGGAAAGAGAATTCTGCATTGTATTGAAGTTGAACACCACCAGTGTCAGGCTTCGCCATTCAGAAGGTTAGTTTTTTGAAGTGCCAGCAGAGGGCAGTCGACCCCAAACTTCCTGCACTTTATGTTTAACAAGCCAGTTTCCTCACTGAAAGTACTAGCAGATACTCAGTTTTAGTTTGAGGAGACAGCAATTGAAAGTTGATAGGAACACAGTCATAGAACATTTGCCTAGCATGCACGAACCCCTAGATTCAATCTCTGATACCCAGCTCCCCAAAAAAAGAATACTAGTCAGTAGGTTTAGCCAGAGGAAAATGTTTATGAAAGTATTTACAGTTTTAAAAGGTTTATCACCTATTTCATATTCTTATATTGGCAAATGTGTTGTTCTGTTTTTGTTTTTACTGTGCATTGTGATGGATGCTGTTGTTGAGGATTGGAATAAAACTTTCCCTTATGTTTTGGCATTCTTATTTTGGTAGGCAAGAGACATACATAAACGAAACAGGATCGAATATGTTTTATATTCCACTAAAAATCTTGGAAGGGCAGGATTAGTTCTGGTAAAGACACGTAAATCAAAAGAAGGCTTCATAGAAGAACAAGATCTTACCAAAGAAGTTTAGTGTCCAAATTTCTGTGTTAAAGTTGTAAAATGCAATCATTTGTGCACTGTCCTTCAGTTCAGTGTGAACTGCACATGTGCACTGTCCTTCAGTTCAGTGTGAACTGCACATGTGCACTGTCCTTCAGTTCAGTGTGAACTGCACGTGTGCACTGTCCTTCAGTTCAGTGTGAACTGTACATGTGCACTGTCCTTCAGTTCAGTGTGAACTGCACGTGTGCACTGTCCTTCAGTTCAGTGTGAACTGGACATGTGCACTGTCCCTTCAGTTCAGTGTGAACTGGACATAGATACTCTCTTTTAGTTCAGTGTGAACTGCACTTGTATACTGTCCTTCAGTTCAGTGTGAACCGTACTTGTATACTGTCCTTCAGTTCAGTGTGAACTGTACATGTGCACTGTCCTTCAGTTCAGTGTGAACTGCACATGTGCACTGTCCTTCAGTTCAGTGTGAACTGGACATAGATACTCTCTTTTAGTTCAGTGTGAACCGCACTTGTATACTGTCCTTCAGTTCAGTGTGAACTGTATTTGTATACTGTCCTTCAGTAAAGTGTGAACTGCACGTGCGTACTGTTCCTCGTAAGCACCCTAAAATAGAAGATATTTTAAAACCCATTTCCCCAGAGACTAGACTAAAAGATAGGAGAACTTGACCTCATTTTTGGAAGCTGGACGGTGGGGGACGAGAGATCAGTAGTATGTTTAACAGACCCAGGAAACTCAAATCACAAGCTAGCAGTGGGAAAACCCAACAGAGCTGTGTCAGACAGTGAACTCTTGGAGCCGTTTCTGAGGTTTCAGGTATGTCTAGGACTGCAGGAGAATGGAGAGGGAGGGCAGACAAGGAAGATGTGGTAGAGAAGGCTGATCAGAAAACTTGGTGCCAGACATTCATCAATGACTATTTTTAATGTGTGTGTGTGTGTGTGTGCGTGTGTGTGTGATTTTCCCTACAGATTATATGAGATACCCAATACTTCATTATAAAGCTGACTCTGCTTAGATACCTTTGCCAGCTGTAGGTTAATAAAAGGTCTCCTGAGAAGGACAGCTGAAAGTGCTTTGAAACGAAGCAGGAGTTCCAGAGCCTTGCTGACCTGGCAGGGTTAGGGTGCTTATTCTCACTGAGGGGAATTAAAGGATTCCACTCCCCATCCCCCCAAAGCTCCTACCAAGTTTAGATCCCAGAATAGAACGGCTAGACTTCACCCTCCTGGTAGAAGATGGTCTCTTCCCTTAGGCCTCTGGCCATCTATAAAGAAAATACACAGGCTGTTAAGAACAGGGTTGCCAGAAACTCATAAACCTCCTGCCTCTGCCTTTAATTCCTGGCATTACAAGTGTGAGCCACGGTGTCCAGCATGTTCATTGGCTCTTCAAGGAGTCCCAAAGCCAGTATAAATGGAAACTGGCATCAGCTAGCAATGCCTACTAAACATCACAGTTGAATCTAGCTTCCGTAAACCTTCTCAGAAGACTTTTTATTAACCTACAGCTGGCGAAGTTATCTAACCAGAGTCTGCTTTATAATGAAGTATTGGGTATCTCATATAATCTGTAGGGAAAATCACACACACACACACACACACATTAAAAATAGTCATTGATGAATGTCTGGCACCAGGTTTTCTGATCAGCCTTCTCTACGACGTCACCCTCTTCTGCGATGCCACCTTTAGATACATGCTCTGCTTTGAACTACTCAAAAGGTGGAGGCAAAGAAGGAGGAAACCTACTGCAGCCCGTTCTGTCTGGCAAGACCTCTTCTTCAGGGCTGATGCACTATTCCGTAGTTCTGTGAGACGTCCCTAAGATGCCCAGGTCCTTGGGACTTGCCGCTTTGCCCATAGACTTCCAAAAGATCCGTGAACTATCAGAGTTCAGTCTGTGGCTCAGGGGCCGTTCAGATGACCGTGGAGGCCTCAACAGAAGTGTCCATCCTTCCTTTTATGGCAGCTTTCCTTTGTGTTTGTCTCTTAATTTTTCAAAACTAAACATTTTCAAAACTAAACTATTCAGGTTACAGATCTCCAGATGGAAACATTTTTACAAACCAGTAAACGGGAGGCTTGAAGAGGGCTCCTGAAACACTGAGCTCTAGTTCTTATTCTGGATGGCAGATACAGGAAGAACTTACATCATCATTGTCATCATCATTATATTTTAAAAAGCTTTTAAATGATTCATTTTATAATGTAAAAGAATTACAGAATAGAAAAGTTATCATTCCCAAAATGTGACATACCGCGACTTTTCTTTTAAATTATGTGATTATAAATTGTCGTTGTATGAGACGGTGACAAAATAATGAGGTACAGGGTTTCCAGGAAATAAGAGACAGGAGCTCATTGGAAGAGAATGCAGAAGCGTTTAAGTCAGGCTGAGAAAGCTTGAACGTGTCTGATGTGCACCAATAGCTGAAGATACTGTGGGAGAAAATTATCCTGCAGAGGAAAGCAGTGTGTGTTATTGGTTTGATGTGACATGTGCTGAGAGTATCCATAATCTCCTGGGTTTGAATACGCGGTTCCCCAGAATCTGGTGGCTCTGCTTTGTTTGGTCATGAGATGTCAAATGGAACCTCAGTGGAGGATTTCTGGGATGGACCTTAAGTTTTACGGCACACCCTCTTTTGTGTCTGGCTTCTGCTTCCTGTTCCATCTAGATACGAAGAGCACGAGCTATGTGTGCCATACTCAAGGTGGACCGGACCCTCTCAAACTAGGAACCCACCCCTCCCCATGTGGTTTCTCATCAGGTGATTAGGTCACAGTGACGAGAAACGTGGCCACTATAAACAGAAAGGTTAGTGTGCGCCTTGACACGCTTTCACATGAAAACAACGCAAGATTATAGAATCATCTAGGTATAAAAATGCTAGAACTCTAAGAGAAGAATAAAAATTACACTGTCATTGGGCATGGTGGCACACACCTTTAATTCCAGCACTCAGGAGGAAGATGCAGGAGGATCTCTGTGAATTCAAGGCCAGCATGGTCTGTGCAGCATTTCTGATTACATGCTAAGACCCTGCTGTTGGGGAATATTAGTTTTAAATGTGTTACATTTGTTTATGCTGTGGGATATTTGTTTAATGATGCAAAGATGTGTTGCATTCTTTTATGTCACATTTGTTTGACTCTGTAAAGCTTTGTTACTTTGCCTGCCTCGAACACCGGATTGGTCTCAAAGAGTTGAAGGGCCAATGCCTAGGTAGGAGCGGGATAGGTGGGACTGTCAGGCAAAGAGTATAAATAGGAGAAATCTAGGTTCCAGGGAAGAGTGAGGATGGAGAAAAGGAGGAGCGGAGGATGCCAGGGACCAGCCACACGGCCAGCCACGGAGAAATAAGGAATATAAAATAAAAGTAAAAAGCCCAGAGCAAAACATAAAAGAGAAACAGGATAATTTAAGTTTAGTTAGAAAAACTGCCTAGAAATAAGCCAGGCTAAGGTCAGGCATTCATAAATAAGTCTCTGTGTGTTTATTCGGGAGCTGGGTGTCAGGCCCCCAAAGAGTTAAAAAGAAAAAAAAAACTACATCCTGACTGTAAAATAAACAAAAGGATCTCTCTGAAATACTAATTCTCAGCAATCAATGGAGAGTGTTCATAGAATTTTGAAGGGAAAATTTATACTCAAAGAATTTTAAACTCATTTTTAAGTGTAATTTAAACAGAAGTGATTTTCAAGAGTTCATTAAAATATTCTCAATTACTCTGAGCAAATATAAATAACTTGACTTAAGTTGAAGATTTTCTACTTCAATGTGCTTTTTTTGCTTTGTTTTGTTTTGTTCTTGGGACAGAGTATAACCATGTTGCTGAAGTTGGCAGTAGATTTACTAGACAAGCCAAACTGGCTTCAATCTTGTAACCCTTCTCTATTGACCTGTTGAGATTACAGATTTGCACCACCCTGACTCGCTAGTGTGTGGGGGTGCATGCGTGTGTGTGTTTCACAGGAAGTTCTTTGATCATCAAAACCCCCAGCTCAGATATTATAAAAACCCCATGAAAGTGACTTGTTCATCTCCGTGTGCATAAGGATCATATGAGAATCTAAGGGTTAATGTAAATTTCTACTTCTCATTCCAAACTTTTTTTTTTTTACTTGACAGGCTCAGAGAATCTTGGAACTTTAACGTTTTTCTAAGAAATATCTTTTAAAAATTGATTTTGCTATGTAGCAACTTCATGCACATGTGTAATTTCATGGCTGTCTCCACCCTCTTGGATCTCCCTCCCATGCCTCCCATTCCAGCCCCTCTCCTACCAGTTCTTTTCCCAGATTCATGACTTTTGGTTTTGTTCTGCGATTCCGTTTAGTTTAACCAGGGCCGTCTGTGTGTGCAGCTGTCAGATTAGAGCGGTCATTGAACTGGGCCATCCATGGTTACACTACTGAAGGCCAGGGACTTTATTTTTTTTTTAATCTCACATTGCAGGGTTTCAGACTGGATAAAAAGGCTAACCCTAGATCATAGTGGAAATAATGTAATAACAAACCTGGTTCACATAGTTATAAAACAACCGCCACGAGGGCTGGGGCTGAGGCTCAGGTGGTAGAGTGCTTGCCAACCACACATGAAGCCCTGGGCTCCATTCCCAGCACTGTGTAAAACTCGGAGGTAGAAGTCAGAGGATCAGAAGTTCAAAGTCATCCTCAGTCTGTACAATGAGTTTGAGGTCAAGCCAAGCAGCGTGAAACCTTGTCTCAGAAAACAGAAGAAAAGAAAATGTAGTGAGTAAAGGAAGAGACATGTCCAGAATACTTAACATCTGCAATTTCAGAACATAGCATGTAGGGCTTTTTAAATAGAAAGGATATATGTGACATGGTATTATTTAAATTATTAGCACATTAATAAATATAACTTATATGGACATTAAGCACAGAATTATCATGAAGAATTCATTCACTGGTTTCATCCAGACTCCCAAGATGTACGTCCACTGTTCTCTTTCTCGAAGCAAAGGACATTTTCTTCACAACTAACACACAGCCTCTTTTAATCAGGGAATCAAAACCCATACAAACTTGCCACCTCCATAATCCTCAGACGTGACTTAAGTTTTCCAACTTCTCCTTAAGTTTTCCAACTTCTCCAACATCTTGTTTCTGGCTCAGGGTTCATTTCAAGGTCACACATGACACTAGTTACCACGCTATTTTAGCCTCCTTCCGTCTGGAAGTTTCCTCAGCTTTTCCTGGCCTTTCATCATCTTGATAGTGTTAGCACCACAGACTTTCTCCTGGTGTTTGGTGTTATCAGTCTGCCCACGTCAGTTCCTCAGACTCGGATCAATCATTTCTGCCGGAAGGTTCACAGAACTCCCTCTGTGGTTTTCTTGACATCTCACAAGGGAGACAACATGCGGTCATCCCATCTCAAGTGACAACAAGTGGGGCCGCCGGGAACAAAGTTCCATGAACTGGAAGACTTAAATAAGGAAATTTTTTATGTTCACAATTCTGGATGCTTCAAGTCTGTAGTTAAGGAGCAAATTGAATGATTTTTTTTCAAGCCTCATTGTTTGCTTTGCAAACGACCCACTTCATTCTGTTTTCTCTCTGTATATGTATGGTGGTTTGGATGAGAACGGTCCTCCATGGGCTCATGTATTTAAATACCTGGTCCCCAGTAGGTGGAACTGTTTGGGAAGGATTAAGCTTTGTTGGAGGAGGTGTATCACTGGGGGAAGGCTTTGAGGTTTCCAAAGCTCACGCTATTACAGTTAGCTCTCTCTGCTTCATGCTTACAGAGAAGATGGAAACTTTCAACTCCTGCTTCTTTGCCATACCTGCCTACCTGTTTGCCATACACCCCACCAGTATGGCCATGGACTCATCCCCTACAACTGTAAACCCCAATAAACACTTTCATAAGTTGCCTTGGTCATGGTGCTTGGTCAGGGCAGTAGAGGAGAAGCAGGGCAGTGTGCCTGCATCCAGATGATTTTTCTAGTAAAGATGGCTCTCATACATGGGTCACCCTAGTCACTCACTTTTAACTTCCTCAATGCTGGGCTGAGACATAACTCAGTGGCAGAGCATTTGCCTAGTGTACCCAAGGCCTATTTGTATTTAGGTTTGAGTTTCTTTTATTTGTATTTGCTATCTGTGTTTAGATTCTATTCCCATCTCCCCAAAAGAGTTAAATTCAGAAGCATTGGGCGTTAGTACTTCAACACATGAGTTTTGGAGGAACACAGTTTACGCTACAATAACAAGCAATGTTGCTTGGTCAAGCTGTTGTTTGTCCAATGTCTGTGCTGTGACATCAGAGCTATGACACTGGAAATTGATATTTGCTACTTGGTTTTTGTTATTTGAGGGAGAAGGGTATGGAAACTATGTCAGTGCTTTATCAAACTTCCACCCACGAGCTTTAGCATCTGTTGACAATTCCTGCCCCAGGAGGCTGTCATTATACTACCCAGCCAATAAATTACTCTTCCATCTCTGTCGTTCCTGCCATAGTTATCAATTCACTGCCAAGAAGAGCCTTCCTACCTCAGTGATCTCTTCATATCAGTATGGATGTGAGACTCCCTACTATTCCCCGCTCTCTCCCTCTCTCCTCTGCTTGGATTGACCTAAACCGATCTCCCTCAGGCTAGTTCTTGGGTTTGTTTTGCATGTTCATATTTGACTCTCCCTCCCCCCGCATCATTTCCTTGCTTTGTTGTGCAACATGCAAAAATGTTTCAAGATCACATGTTTTCTTGCTCTTGCCCAGTGTGCTCTTACCAGAGAGAGATACAGCTGTTGCCTCTGAGCTCACTGAAGAACAGAAGGCACAGTCATACATGTACCCTGTGTAGCTAATTCTACCTAAGTAAATTGTATGTTCATGCTTATATCATTGTTCACAATCCAGCATCATAGGTTCCAATTTGTAATCTCCCACAGTGAATATAAAATGTACTATCATCACTTTTCATTATTTTCAGTGTAATTGTCTGTGGGCTTACCCCAACATGTCTACCACCCTGACTCCGTCTCTATTCTTACTGAAGATCACGTTGATGAAGGCTATGTCATCCTAGCCCCTCAGGATAAATCATAGGGTACTCGTGTGTTAAAATATAGACATAGTCAATCTATCGGAAATGTGGCTTTCAGGTTCTAAGGAAATTATAGTTCCCAGGTTGTAGACACAGGATCCATTTTGTTCTGTAACTTATCTTGATGGAAGAAATTGGAATGTATTTTACTGAAGTCAATGAATTCGCCAGGTCCTAGTCACTGTCTTATCAAGATTTGATTGTGTAGGTTCTTCTATTAGACAGAACACTCTAGGTTCCTGGGGGGTGTTTGCCTTCTCTTCAGTCCAAACAGAGCAGCAAAACTGGTTCTTTGCTTTACTGATTAGATACTTTCAGTTTTTGTTTTTACGTAATTTTTGTAACTATTATAACTTTAATAAAGGTCAATATAAAAACTTGCAAATAAATAAAGAAAGTTCCACACCAAAAGTGGCCAGATCCAAAGCTATGCAATTCAGTGAATTTCTACAAGGTTAGAATCGGCATTCCGAGGAGAAGCTGTGAAGCGGCACATTAAATTTTACACTTTCAGTATTGAATATATGTGCTGTACTTATTCACAAAAAAATCAATAACAGAATTAGCAATAGAAAAACAGTTAGTCCTATATCCTCTCTTTACCCAAGTTCTTTCTCTGCATCCAGTCCTTCACCATCCCCTTATATTTAGCCTTTCGTGTTCTCTTTTCTTCATGTTATTCATAGTAAATTAATATTTTTACTATTTTGTAGTGCTTGCCCATGGAATTATGTTTAAAATATTTGTTTATTTTATGTATATGGGTGTTTTGCCTGCATGTGTCTATGTGCACCTCATGTATGCAGTGCCCGAGGAAGCCAAAATGGGGCATTGGATGCCCTGGAAGAGGAATTTATAGATGATGTGTGCTAATCTGTGGGTGCTGGGAACTGAACCTGGGTCCTCAACAAGAGTAGCCAGTGCTGGCAACTGCTGAGTCATTGCTCCAGACAGTCCCTCTGCCCAATGCTTGATTAGCTCTGTGAACTGATCAAGACAGGGCTGAGATGCCCATTTCATGGAGGAGAAAGCAAGGCTCAATGCTTCAGGCTTTCAGATGGGCTCTTCCAGCTGGGAGAGAAATACGCTCCCTTCAAAGTCAGCAAACCATTCCTCTTACTGTGGAGAGGGAAGTGTAGCTATGGTTATAAAACAAACAAACAAAAAGCCATGTCTTTGTCAGTTACAGAACTATTTCAGCTTGAAATCTTCTTACTTTAGAAAATTCAGTCATGAAAAATTATTCTAAGTGTACCCTTCCATATTCCTATTATAGTTGCTGAAGGAAATGCTAATACTCAGTTGCTAAGTATTGGTAAGATTGGGAATCTTAGCCAGTTTTTTTTCAGTTGTCTGTGATGACTCTGTACCCCTTCTTGTCCCATGACAGCCAGAACTGCTGCCGCACACACCTTTCCAGAGCATCACTGACAGGCAACAAGGGGTCACATGTGCTGTGCTCTGCTTAAACCCAACCACAGCTGGTCCATTCCAAATACATGAAAATCTCTCATACACTGAAAGCATGCTGGGAAGATAGTCCACAATGATTCCACCTGCTTTTCTGCATGTTCCCTTCATATCTAAAAGATGTCAACATCAAACTCCTCTCACAGTTTGAAGGCAACAGATGTCACTGAGCAAGTTGAATTGCAGATCAGTCACCTTAGGAAAGTTAAAAGTGAGATTTTGTATATGTGCTGATGTGTGTGGGGGGGGGGGTTGCTCAATAGGTAGAATGGTTGCCTACCACGTGTGAAGTTCTGGGTTTGACCTCCTACCTGTCTTTAACTAGGCGTGGTGGTGCACACCTTTAATCCTGTCACACTGGAGGTGGAGGTAGGAAGATCCATTCAAACTCACTCTCAGCTAGGCATGGTGGGTGGTACAGGCCTTTAATCCCAGAGGCAGAAACTCAGGAGGCAGAGGCAAGAAGCAGGCAGATCTCTGTGAGTTTGAGGACATCTTGATTTACATAGTGAGTTTCCAGACAGCCAGCGGGACTCAGCGAGAGACACAGTCTCAAAAACAAACAAACAAACAAACAAAAGCACAAACAAATAAAGAAACCCCAGGGTCATCCCCAACTTCATGGTGAGATCTCTGCCAGCCTGAAAAGAAAAAAAATGAAAGGAGGGATAGAACCTTTGGCCCTTTCAGCCAAAGTCAAGTGCGGTCATTCTCCACTTAACAACATGACTGCTTTCTCAGAAATCTGTCCTTAGGCAGTTCCATCCTTCTTCAAACATCACAGTTCAGACTTGCACATACTCGGATGATACAGGCCAACCATTCCACAGACACATGTAGCAAGCACGAGGCACATGCAGCGTCTCCCAATGAAGCCTGGGATATTTTAATAAGCAGGAGTATGTTCTACAACAATGGTACGAAACCAAGTACTGTAAACGCCAGCCAGCAACTGTCGTTTATCCCCGCTGTCAAGCGTCATGCGGTGTGCCGAATTGCATGTGCTACACTTTCATGTGACTGGTGGCCACACAGGGGGTTTACTTACGCCACAAACACAGGAGCCATGCAGCGATCATCTCTGGACAATTGGCTTTTAGATCTACTATAAACGTATAAGATCACGTGATACGGGCCTTTCAACTGTTGACAGAAGAGTTAGCACGTCTATAAAATCACTGAAGGGGAGGGAACATGGTGAAGAAAACGTTTGGAAAGAAAAGCACCAAGCATCCTTTTCTGCGTCGGACACAGTGGGTTGGTAGGAATGCTTCCTTCTTTACCTCAAGCCGAGAAAAGTTTCACTTGGGACCTCGGAGAGCTTGCTCCCTTGCCGCGCCAAGGTACAGTGAGCTGTATTTTGCACATGGGAAATCCCAAGGGCCAGAGATGCCATGAACAGTTTGAAAGGGGAATTGCTGATGCCATGAGGTCATCTTCCCCATCCATGGTCTAGCAGGGCAAAGAATCCATCCTGGACCAGGAGAAGTCGCTGGAGCAGTGGTTCTCAACCTTCCTAATGCTGTGATCTTTATCACAGTTCCCCAACTACAAAATTATTTTATTGCGACTTCATAACTGTGATTTCCTTAAACTGTTATGAATCACAATGTAAGTATCTGGTATGCAACCCCTTGGGGGGGGTCACGACCCATAGGTTGAGAACCACCAGTGTAGCGCTTCCCAGGACCCCAGCCAAGAAGCTTCCTGGGCTGTGACAGCGATGCCACCTGGAGTGGAACTGAACACACAGGTACACATACATGATGTGGGAAGACGCCTGCTAATGGAGTGACACCTAGTCACAACCAGAAAAACATACATGGCTTTCAATATGTGAAGTATGGCCAACCTCATGTTGGGGACTCCAGTACAGGTATAGGTACCCTTAGATATTTGTCAGGCTTGGAAGAGAGAGGACATTCTCCAAAAGAACTGGGCAATGGACATCTTTTAGCCCACCCCATCTTTACCTCTCCTCTCTGCCCACCCCATCCTTACCTCTTCATATCTTCTCTTTCTCTGTCCATCCCATCCTTACCTTTCCTCCCACTTCAACTGATAAACTGTAATTGCCATGTTGGGAGGACAAGGGGGGGGGAGGGATAAAGTGAGGGAAAAGAAGAAAATAGAGGTTTGTCCTCCCAACCTGGCTTCTCTTCAGAAGATCCCAGGAGTGGGAAACGGAATGAAACCTGAAACTTATTGTTATTTGGGCCACAACATCCTAACGTCATGGTTCTCTGGTGCTTAGTCTGGTTTAGATTATTTAGAAGAAGCATTAGAGAACCACCTGATGTTTTCCATTTAAGGACAGAGATAGATCTTTTTCACTGAATACATTTTAAATGGATGAGAGATAAAATAGCCTTCCTTTCCCATCAGTCTTGCCTGTGAAGCATTCCGGTGATTTATGGATGGATTATTGGGACATCTAGCCCTTACCAAATGTGGTAAGTCTTTTTTGAGAGAGAGAGAGAGAGTGTGGGGGCGGGGGAAGAAATGGGGGGAAGAGAGTTATGTGTGCTCACAGTTTCACGTGTGTGTACCCATGAATGGAGGCCAGGGACTGAAGTTGGTTATCTTCCACAGCCACTAGCCAACTTATGTTTTGAGAAAAGTGCTGCAGAATATTCCTTTACACTGTGTGAAGATGTGCCACTGTGACTGGTTTAATAATGAGCTGAATGGCCAATAAGTAGACAGGAAGAAGTTAGGTGGGACTTCTGGGGACAGAGAGAACTCCGTGAAGAAGAAATGTAGGCTCGCCAGCCAGAGGCGGAGAAACACACATGGAGCGGTAAGGAGAGATGAGGTAACAAGGCACATGGCAGAATGTGGAGAAAAATAAATTGGTTAGTTTAAGTTATAAGAAAGAGAGGGACAAGACTAAGATAAGGCTGAACTGTCATAATTAATAGTGAATCTCCGTGTCATTATTTGGGAACTGGCAGTACCGAGAAAGACTTGTTATAGGAAAGGTCTCTTACTGAACCTGAAGCTATTCGTGTCTGCTAGGTTTTCTGGCCACTAACCTTCAGGATCAACGTGTCTCTGCCTACGCTCCATTCCCCTGCAGTGTTTTTTGTTTGTTTGTTTGTTTGTTGTTTTCTGTTTTTGATTTGTTTTATCCACCTTTGTTCTAGTTAGGGTTACTACTGCTGTGATGAAACATCACGACCAAAAGCAAATTGAAGAGGGAAGGGCTTATTGGGTTTACAGTTCCATATCACCATTCATCATTAGAGGAAGTCAGGGCAGGAACTCAAGCAGGGCAGGAATCTGGAGGCAGGAACTGATGCAGAGGCCATGGAGGGGGGCTGCTTACTGGCTTGCTCCTCATGGCTTAGTGAGCCTGCTTTCTTATAGAACTCAGAACCACCAGCCCAGGGATGACTCCACTCACAATGGACTGTGCTCTTTCCCTTCGATCACTAATTAAGAAAATGCCCTACAGGCTAGCCTGCAGCCTGGTCTTATGGAGGCATTTTCTCAGTGGAGGCTCCCTCCTCTCAAATGGCTTTAGCTTGTATCAAGTTTACATAAATCAAGTTTACATAAAATTAGCCAGTACTCCTACCGTTGGTGTGTGTGCGCGCCCGTGCGTGCGGGCACATGCCCTGGAACTGGAGCTACAGGCAGTTGTGAGTCACCTGACCTGGCTTCTAGGAACCAAATTCAGGTACTCTCAAAAGCAGCAAGTGCTCTTCATAGCTGAGCCATACCTGCAGCCCCCATGCCCAGCTTTTGTGAGGGTTCTGGGACTGGAATTTGAGTCCTCATATTTGTGTGGAGGGACCTTACGTCCTGAGCTGTCTCCTATGTCCCTGACATAGGCCTGTTTCCATTCCCTTTGTTACATAAGGAAATGACTCACAGAGAGAGCTAAGGCCAAGTTGCCAATAGATGGCAGAAATGAAATTTGATTGCAGAACTTATCCTCCTGATGACCACCCCTGTGGCTTTATGACCAGAGAGAGTAAATATCGTAAATATGGAACAACCTGACCTGGTCTTTTAAATTCATCCTGTTGCAGCAAGCACACTTTAAAATGTGTATGTTTCCATTGTTCCTTTTAATAGAGACCTTCACTATTTTACAGGTGTTTCCTAGAATCGTGCTTTCCTTTGTAAGATTATAATACTGTGAAATTAAATGACTCTTTATTAGCCATAGAGAAACCTAGCAACCAGTGGGTAGAGGGTGTTCATAATACTTCTATCTGATAAAAAAAAGGCGAGACTTATTATTACCATAGGAAATCTTTATCAGTCATTGTACTTTCAGGATACCTGAAAACTGAGAGAAAATTAATTCAGAGAATATTGGACAAGATTTGGGGGATGTAGAAAGACAAAAAAGAGAAAGGAGGTCATTCGCCAGAGGACAAAAGCTGTTACAGTCCCTGGGACAGAGCTACTGAGTGTCTCAAAACCCTGCACTGTGAGGACCTGGGTGCTGCGGCCTCCTGTTCTAGGCAGTCACTGGTTCTTCATTCCACGGAAGGAGAAGGAAGATACCTTCTTTTCCTCTTCTTGCTCATCTTCCCCTGAAACAAGGGAATGTTAGAGATGCTGTGAAGGAAAGCAGGTAGGGTAGAGCAGAGTGGAGAACCAATAGCTTCCTCCTTACCTGGACGTAGAGGGCTCAGTAGTTCCCAAGACCCTCTTCCTTTCTGACACCAGCTACAAGTTAATGGGTTCTCAAGAACACAAATCTGATATAATTATGGTTTATTATAGACAAAGCACAAAGGAACACAGACAGAGTCCCCAGACTTCGAAGGGCAAGGTTTTCCCAGTTGAAGTACAAATGGTGCTGACTCCACCCAACAGTGTGTCACAGTCTGTGTGGGTGTTGCCAACCAGGAAAGCTTGCTCGAGCCTAGAAGACTTTGTAAGGGAGCCTGGTCTCATAGACATAGTTCTACATGCATATAGCTGACTTTAGTCACCACACCCTACAGAAGTTAATCTGATCATGCACGATCCAAAGCTCTCACTACATTATAGGTTAATGTAGATTGTCTTGTGTGATCCAGAGTCCTCTGGTAAGTAAATAAATGATGATTAGCCAGAACATTCTGCCAAAGAGTGAGGATAAGCCTGGGTCTTTCTTCAGCTAACATTAGTATTCTATGGTGAACTAAGTCTTCTTTTCAAGATATCATGGTCTAGTTGCTTATTTGATCCCCAAAGACATGTTCCAGAGTGGCTTGCTTTCTGTCACTGTGACAAAATATCTAAGAGAAGTGACTGGGGCAGAGGAATCTTCCATTGTTGTTCGTGAATTCTGCAGTTTCACACGACAGCCAGCTGCTCCATTTGCTCTCTGACCTGCGTAGGTCATGACATCATAGCAAGGAACACATGGTGGGGAGGAGACACTCAATCTATGGCCTCCAGGAATCAAGAGGAGAGGGAAGTAGGAGCTGGGTGGCAATCGCCCCTTCAAGAGGGCACTGCAAATGACCTAACTTCCTTCCGTTAACCCTCACCTTCCTCCAGCTGGGAACCAGGCCCTCAACACAAAAACCTTTGGAGAGTGTATAAGATCTAAACAATGAAAATCTAAACAATGACATCTGTAATACTTAAAGGGAATTTAAAAATTTTATGTATAAGGCATAAAATAGTCATTTCATATATGAAGTGGATTTCCAATCATATTTTGTATATCCTTCATAATATTTAAAATATGGTGACACTCAGATTTTCCCATTTGACTGCAACTTTTTCTGCTTTAAATTAATTATGTAGCAAAAGCATAATTTAAAAATAAATTAATCCAATAATAGCTTATGTAGTCTTTCAAGCCTTTATTAAGATCTGAATTAAAATTTAAAACTCATTGTCACAGCATGAATGAATAGTCTAGTACAGATTTAATGTCATTCTTGTCCTTATTGCATTAAAAATGAAATTGATTTATTATAACATCCATGTTTTGATTCTATTATGGATTAAGAATAAATATTTTAAGCTTCTAAACATAGGTGTTTCTATTCAAAACATATATGAGATAAGAATAGTATCTATTCAATGGCTAAAAATTCAAATTAAATATTATGGACCCATTTTCCTTTCTTTGAATATCAGATCCCTTCAAAAATTCTAGAGGTATAATGTTACACTAATTAATACCTTTATTGAAATCAATTCAAATCAGAGGTCTCCAATGATCTCCTTCAAGCAAGTTTGTGATTTGTTAATTTTTCTTCACCAAAATGTTGGACTTCAATATCCCAATTCTTTTTAGTATTCTTTTAAAATAATAAAATAATTAAAAACTATTTATGTGATTATAATACTTTATTTCTATATCACGAATTCAAAGACCCCCAGGTGTACTTCTCTCTTATGTAAGTGTCTACAGGTATATGGTTACGTTTGGAGTGAGGCATTATTGAGCCTCTTGTTCTGAAGATCTACCATCCCCTAAGTCAGGGATCTTACATTTTTATGAGACAGAGTTCTCTGTAAAAGTCTGGTAAAACCTATGGACCTGTTTTTCAATTACCCTTTAAACATACAAATGCATAGGCATACAAAAGGTACC
This sequence comes from Alexandromys fortis, assembly GCF_014885135.2. Classification (NCBI taxonomy): domain Eukaryota; kingdom Metazoa; phylum Chordata; class Mammalia; order Rodentia; family Cricetidae; genus Alexandromys; species Alexandromys fortis. Next base: position 10,203,299 of record NW_026067936.1, read on the forward strand.
ATTATCCTGAGATATATCAGCTTAAATACATGCAAAGCAAATGTGTGAACTACCACTGTATAAGCTGAAACGTAACGATCTAGTAGCTGATCTAAAACCATTGATTTTATACAGTGATAAACATCACAATGTTCTGAAATGTCTTCAGCATCTGAAATGTGATACACAAAGAGAAACACTCTACTGGCTTCTGCATTAGAGGCACACTTCATAATTAATGATTAAACAATACCCCTAATACGTGGCCATTTCTTTTCCTCACTCATGAAGATGTGCTTGTATATACATATGCATATTTTTCCCAGTATTTCTTGCAAAGATCACTTGGTATATACTCCTGAATTCCTTGATTAGGGCTCCTCTGCCCTTCATGAACTAGTAACCATGAACTAGTCTACATAGTTGGGAAGCGAGCATAGACACGCTCTGACTCAAGAAGGGGAGAGACATTGAAATTTGGTGAGATAATTTTTTGGGGGGAAAGTAAAGCACCCACTGTCAACGACACTTAGGAAAGTAGGAGCAATATGTCATAAACATTTGCTTTTCACACTCTACAGATGAGAGCCGAGCTCCACAGTCATTGTGGGGAGCCAGACCAGCACAACTTTCTCTGAGACCCTGACGAAGGGACAAAGGGAACTTTGCTTCTGTTGTCCAGGGCTGAACTTGGCAGGACTTGTGTAGGGCTGAAGCCAATGCCTGGAAGGAGTCAAGGCTGTGGTTTCTGTGGACCAGACTCACCTCCCTGGGCTGTGGTTATCAGTCCTTAGGCAGCTGTGTCTGAGATCATTTCATGTTCTCTTTGCCAACATCGTTTCACTTGGCTCTCTACTGATCTTGGCCACACTCCTGCCCCACCCCCACAAATAGTATATATGATTCTGTACTTTGTAAATTTGCTTGGCATAAGTCTTCCAGGTTATGCAAGACTTCTTGGTCTCAGGTATTGGTTTTGCATTCTTAATTATTCCATCTTCTTTATTTCTCATCCCTGGCCCTTCTGTTCACCATTCTGGATCTTTATCCCTGAAGGTTTGAATCAAAATATAACTAAGATTAGAAAAGAGGCTAGAGAGATGGCGTGGTGGCTAAGAGAGCTTGCTGCGCTTTCAAAGGACCCAAGTTCAATTCTCAGCAGCATTTCAAGAGTCTCACAATTGTCTGTAACTACAGCTCCAGGGGATCCAACTCCTCTTCTGGTATTCTCTGGTGTGTGTGTGTGTGTGTGCATGTTTGTATGTGTGTCTGCAAATCTCAGAGTTGCTTCAGAGTGTCTTTGCTCTCCATCTTATTCACTGAGGGTCTCTCACTCAAACCAGACATGCTGATAGAGCCCCTCCACCTTGTTCCAGGGATGAGCTAGCTCCCTTCCGAGCACCAGAATTGCAGGTGGGCTGCAACACACACCCTCTGCATTCATGTGAATCCTGAGGACTTGAGCTGTTCTCATGCTTGCTGCTTGCATGGCAAGAGCTTTAACCACGGAGCCATTATCTCTGCCCAGCTTCTTTTCCCTCTGCCATTCAACATCCATGCATTGACTTTGTAAAATACCAAGCAGGCAAAAAGGAAAGCTTCCATCCTTCCATTGTATCTAGTTGCTCCACAGGCATGCATCACATTAGAACAATGAGGTTGTTTTTTGTCATTGTTGTTTGTGTCCCCACCTCCACACTTTGGTTCTGAGACTGAACCCAAAGCCTCAACCTTGCTAAGCACATGCTGTACCAAGGAGTTATTCCCTCCACTCTGATGAAACCTGTGATTCTAACCAGAAGCATGATGCTAAAGTCACGCCCTCAGCCAACACGAGTAGGATCACTACAGAATAAATCAAGCTGGCTGTTGTCAAATCAAGCAGCAGAGAGAGCTGTTCTTTAAGGATTAGATTTAGGGCCAGCGCCACAGCTCAGTGAGTAGACACACTTGCTATCAAGCTTGACGACACAAATTCTATCTCCAAGACCCGTGTAGTGGAAGGAGAGAATCAGCTCTCTCAAATTGTTCTCTGACTTCTACAGGCGTTTTGGTGTGCTCGCACATACACGCACACAAATAACTAACTAAATAAATAAATCAAATGTTATTAAACTTACTGGGGAGCAGCATTTCATCCTAGTGAAAAGGCTTGTGGCATGGTAAACTTCTAAGCAGGCTCAACAAGGTTGAAGACGGAAAGGTTTTAAAGGGAAAATGAGGATGATTACATAAGATATTTTGAAATAATAGTCCTCGGCTACACAGATCAACAAAGCCTTTGTTCAGGGTTGTGATTCTCTCTATCTGAGCAGAGTTTTTTTTGTAATGTTTATTTATCATGTGCATGCACCTGCTGTAGCCCGTGTTTGGGGTCAGAGGACAGCTATGGACACCCACAAATGTGTACATACACCAAATACACACCCCCCACACCTCCACACACACCTATTAAAATGATTTTTTTCAGAAGTAAAATGAGCATATCAGGCATCACTATTTTTAGAGTCTTCCCTAGAGATTTTTATGTCAGCTAAGATTGGGAATTTTGATCTGTGGTGGTTTGAATAGGTATGGTCACCAAAAGACTCATGCATTTGAAAGCTTGTCCTATAGGAAGTGCAGTATTAGGATGTGTGGCCTTGTTGGAGGAAGTGTGTCATTGTGGGGATGGGCTTTGAGTTGTCATATGCTCAAGCTACACCCAATGTGGGAGATAGTTCACTTCCTGTTGCCTACAGATCAAGATGTAGAACCCTCAGCTACATCTCCAAAACCATGTCTGCCTGCATGCTGACTTGTTTCCCACCATAATTAAAATGATGTACAAAATCTCTGAAACTGTAAGCCAGCCTCAATCAAATGTTCTCCTTTATAAGAGTTGCTGTGGTCATTGCATCTCTTCGCAGCAATAGAGACTCTAACTAAGACACTATCTCACTTCTTTCCCCTTGATGCAATCTTTCTACCCTGCACCTCTCCTCTTGACTACTGGATGCATGTCAAGTGGGTGTGCCTGTGCATTGTAATATTTGCATACGGACAAACAGAATTTGCTTGTACAGGGGATGTTGTACTCAAGCCAGGCTGGAATGCATAGAGGCAGCTGTTTGAAAATGGAGAGACTGAGGAACCTTCCTCTCGCTCCCCTCATTTCACTGAGCTCATTACGGCCCATGTATTTGCATCTGTGTTATTCTCCATGCCTGAGGGCCTAAGGCGGCCCCTGGACTGAGAGCCAGATGAAGCCACTGGGAAAGCCATCTGGAGACATAGCACTTCTATCTGTGCATGAACTCACTTCTTCAGCCTTCACTGTCTGGTCAGACAGGGAAGGGAAGCCTTGCTGTGTGGTCAGTCTAAACTTTTGATTTCTAAGCCAGTCTTGTTTCTAACAACTTGATCTTCTTTTCCTTGATTCATATCTCACATCAATGAGTAAAACATGTAATGTTCCTGTTTGAGCCCTTTAGAACAATGATATAATAGCAGTGTGGTATTGGTTGCTCTCCACAAACATATTGTGAGACCCATTTGCTGAAGACGACACCTACATGACTCGCTGAACATGGAGAAGTCAGGCTGGCTCCTTCCTAGAGCCTTTCCCTCTACGGACTAGTGTTCCTGATAGTGCACAATACCCTAAGAGAAAGGCACCACCACGCTACAAACTCTGCAACCTACAATAGTGACCGACCAGCAAGATGTGCCAGTGCAATAGTGGCACAGACGTTGTAGGAGCATCCAACCACTATCCCATTAGAATGAAAGCCTACTCTGTAAGATGGAGGCCATCTTATTTAAATCTTATTAGAGTTAAGGCCCAACACTGCCTGGCTGGCCGAGAACCTGAGACAAGATAGGCCATGAACCTAGGGGAAAACCAAATGCTACTCTTCTGCTAAAGGAATGTAGCAAGGAAATTTCTCCTGACAACATTCTGCAAGACCCATAGGTCAGTGTCTGCCTCAGCTGAGAAGCTTCCTCCTGCAGTAGATGGGAAGAAGTACACAGACCCACAATTGGACAACATGCAGAGGGCGGCCAACCTTGGAACACTCATCCCTAAAATCCCTCCCCTCGAGATTCAAGGAACTCTGTGGGAGAAAAGGTGGAAAGACTAAAGGAGCCAGAGGGAAGGAGGGAAGAACACCAAGGGAAAAGGCCTTCTAAACGTAACAGGACGGACACACGTGTGAGCCTGCAGAGGCTGGTAGCTTACACGGGGCCTACATATGTCTGCACAAGGTGGGGTCCTCTTGTGAGAGGAGAAGCAGACACATGCCCCCATCCCTTACACAAAAGGTATCTTCAATTGATACCCACTCACAAAGGACACATTAGTTTTCTCCAACACTAGGTACACAAACCCACCAAAAGGCAAGCCCCATACCCAGCAGTAAATGGCCATCACAAAATGAAGTCAAATGGTATTTCATAAAGTTTTTTTTTTTTTGTCTCACAATGCTTTATCTGGGCTTTTTTTTTTTAATCTTACAGATCTTTTGCCTATATATTACTAAAGTTTCTGATTTTGTTTTTATTATGTGTGTGTATTTCTGTTTGTATGTATTTCTTATTCTTTTTTGATTCTTGTTTCTGTTTATTTTGTCTCATTTTGGTTTGTTTGTTTTTATTATTATTTTTAGATGTCTGTATTTTAATGAGAGGAAGAGTTTGGATTTGGATGTGTGTTTAAGTGGCGGAAGATCTGGGAGGACCTAGGAGAGAGGAAACTATCATTAGAATATACTGTAAGAAAAAAATCCATTTTCAATTAAAAAAATGATAGCATGGGATTAGGGGATGTAGCTCAATGATAGAGTACTCACCTGACATGCAAGACAGCAGGGATTCAACCCTAAAATCATCCGAATAATAATGACAAATGTGTTACTACAGTGCTGTGTAGACCTATTGGTAAACACAATTCTGCCCAATTTTAATATTCCCTCAGACATATTTAATGCAAATTGAACATCCTATTTGGTCATCAATTCTGTAACTCTAGTTCATTTTAATATAAATGCAGATTATCCTTTAAAATGAGATAAACATTTATTTCTATTATCTAAAATTAATGTTCACCAAAAACAATTCAAATCCCTGAAGCGTTGCACTGATTGCTGGGAGTGTCTGCGTTTTCAATTTCTCTGTGTTGTCAGTGAGGGCTGTAAGAGGAGGACAATAAATTTACAGGGACATGTTTCTGTTACCAATTACCACGGTTTCTAAAGTTCACTTCAATCTTGAATCATTGTAAGTCTGCTCATTAATCATTATGAAATCTTAATTAAAATAGCAACTTCCCTGTTAACCAGTGTATGGCAGGCAGAAACTTACTGCTCACGCCCCACAGTAACACAGTCTGGACCCTAGAGTCTGCAAGTGAGAGAGGCACCACTTCGCCGATGACATCATACTTTGTGCCCCAGCTGACATTATGATAGAGAGATTATCCCTCAGGGTTAATTTAACAGAATGTCTTTTGTGTGATTTTTAATATACACTCAATTTCTTTGAATGATGTGAAGTAAAAAACAAATTGGGAAGGTTATGCTTTATTTTGCTTGCTTTGTTAAATGAGTTGTTTGCCATTAAACAAGAAAAGCACTGAAGATCTGGGATAGAAATCTGCCAAGGTAAGGACCCAGATCAGCCTGCTGGTCTGGGTGATCAGCTACAGAGCTGTCACATTCACGGTGGCCACTACAGACAAATGACTCTGGTCTAACTTCTCCCGTTACTGTTACTCACTTTAAAGACTTTTAGGTTTACTTGTTTTTATTTTACGTCTGTGAGTGTTTTGCTTGCATGTCTGCCTGTCTGTGTACTGCTTGCATGCCCTTACAGGCAAGAAGCAGGCATCAGATTCCCTGAAAATGGAGTGACAGAGGGGTTATGAACTGCCATGTGGGTGCCGGGAACTGAACCCATGTCCCCTGGAAGAACAGCAAGTACCCTTAACTGCTGAACCAAATATCTCTCCAGAACATCGTTTTCTCTTTTATATTCAGGCCTGGTACTGCTTTTTTTTTTTTTTTATCCATGTTGTGGCTAAATGTAAATGATGCCACCGACATTATCACAGTATGATATTATCTGTGACATTATCACAGAATTCACAGTTTATATTAGGGTTCACTCTTATGCGGTGCACATTCTATAGATTTAGATAAATGTATAAAAACAGGTCTCCACCTACTACTGTGGTATCGTGCCGAATAGTTTCACTGCCTTAAAAATCCTTTTTGGTCTGTCTTGTACATCTTTCTCTCTGCCGTAATGCCTAGCAACCACTGTTTTTTTTACACAGCCTCACAGTTTAGCCTGTGAAATGCCATATAGTTGAAGTCACGCTACATACAACTGTTTCAGATTAGATGGATAGCTCACTTGCCTTTAGGACTGAGTAACATTTTATTGTCTGGATGTACAGTTTTATTATCCTTTTCCTCATTCGAGGCCATCTTCAATGAGCCAAGATTGGTAGCTACGAGATAAAACTGCTGTAGGCATCCACGGGTAGGTTTTGTTCATACACATTTGCAACTCATTTGGTTAACTACACGGAGCATGAGCACTGAATCACATGTTAAGCGAATGGTTAATTGTAGCATGGAAAATAAAAACCCAGAGACAGATATTGGGGTTCAACCTGAAGATCAGAAAAGCAAAGCAGCCAGCCACTGGCTCTTACCTCTATTTCAGACTGAAAATGGGTGATCCTATCTCCACGGATCCCCAGATTGAGACTGGTAGTGAGACCTGTCTCTTCCCGTTTTATATTCCTCTCTAGTGCTGGGATTAAATGTGTGCACCATCACTGCCGGGCCTCTATGGCTAACTAGTGTGGCTGCTGGGATTAAAGGTGTGTGCCACCACTGCCTGGCCGGTATGGCTGACTAGTGTGGCTGCTTCTTTATTAACCAATGGTAATAAAACCTATTCGCAGTATACAGAGCAGAATCCCACATTATCTCCCTGCCACTTTGTTCAGTCTGGAATCCTAGCCTGTGGATTAGTGCTACTGATATTACAGATAGGTCTTACTCTTTGGTTAATCCCACTTGAAAAAGCTCTTTAAAAACACAAAGTTGTGCCTCATAAATGCCTTAGGTATTTATCAATCCAATTATGTTATAACTGAAATTAACCAACACAAGTCCATCCTTCATCAGCTTACTGGATCACTGATTTTTTTTAATTAATCATGTTTATTTGTGTGTGAGAGAGAGTGCACTTGAACACGCACTGCACTAGGGAGTCAGGAGGCAACTTATGAAGTCAGTTCTCTTCCAGCATGTGGGCTCCAGGGACTGAACCGATGTCCATCCTCCCTCCTTCTGTATTTATCTCCTCCCTCTTCCCTAATTAGAGCACCCCACCCCGTCTTTCCCATTTCCCCTTCAGCCCACTGTTCCCTGTTATCCCCCTCTTATTAGAGATTTTAAAACATAGAATCAGGATAACAGTTGGAATTAACCATCATAGTGTATCATGTGAGAATTGGGTCATCCAGAGTTGAGACTCTTCATTTTGAAGACAATGAAGTCTTACTTTTTAGGCTAGACCTAGTAGAATCACGAACCTTAACTCTGTAACTAACATAAACATTTAAGGTAAACTTTGAAGTATAAAGCATGTGTCTATTTTCTAAATATCAACTCTGAAATACAAAATTTCAGAATAAATACATTCAGAACACACACATATATATATATATATATACATAATTATATGCAACACACATACACATATACAACTATATATACACCAACATTCTATGCACTGTGTAATGCATAGAATTGGAATATGCAGCTGTGTGAAATAAGAATTAGGTCTAAATTGCAGATATTTGCTTCTAGTACACAGAGAAGGATATAATTTCAAATGCTTTGGTCTGAGTTTGCATAGTTCAGAACTTCACCATGAAAACAAAGCCATCTTACAGGCTTTTCTTTAAGATCTCTAAACTACCTCCCACCTTCCTAAGCCCCAAATGGAGATGTAAACCTGTCACTACAACACCTAGCTCCTCCAGAGGTTTCAAATCCTTCTCAATCCAGAGGAGGCCTGACCTCCTGTCCCTGTTGCTATAGGACCAGCCTAGCCTGGAGGGACTAGTCCACCCCTAAATAAACGCATGCAAAGAGTTGCAAACAGATTGCAGCCTTCCATACTTTAGACACCAAGGAATGCCAACAATCTGTGTAATTCAAAGAGGACAAATCCCCAGAGCCCCGAAAGGAAACGTCTGTTTATTTTTAGGCTTTCAGCACCAGACCCAGACTTCAGCAATAGCAGACTGAACACCCCAAGTTGTGTGTATGTGGTCTGTTCCTGGGGCCAGGTTAAGGCAGGAGGTTCACTTCTCCATTTGGGGTTGAGAACTGGGCATGTGGGCACACACTTTCAATCTCAGCATTCAGGAGGCAGCAGCAGGTAGAGCTCTATGAGTTCAAGGCCAGCCTGGACTACCTGATAAATTCCAGGCCAGCCAAATTACATTAGTAAGACCCTGTGTAATAACAAACAAACCAAAAGAATGCCAGCGCTCTGACTTGCATACCAAGTTACATGTGGATTTGACTAGCTCAGCAGTGCACCACAACCAAACATATTAAAATTTTGTATCCATAGAAAGGGGATAGATTTCTCCTATCATTTTATTGTGTCAACTTCTTTTGCTTGCTTTGTTTGGTTTTATTTAATCAGGGTAGGAATTAATTAAGGAATGAGTTGTTCTGTGGGTTTGTCCCTGCTGTTTGAATATGTCAAGTCTACTTGGCCCAGCTAGTCACTGAAATAGACCATAACTCAGAGTTATGTTGCATTTTATGTTTCTCTTTTCTTTGTTGTATTTTATATGTAACTACTTTGAAATGTGTTATTACTGTTATTTTACCAATGTTTTGTGTGTGTGTGTGTGTGTGCGCACGCACACACACACACACACACACACACACACAGGGCAGAGGTCAAAATTGGGTGTTGACTGGACTCACTTTCACCTTATTTTGACACAGGATCTCTGACTGATCCTCTATTCCACTGATTTGGCTAGACTGGCTGGCCAGGGAGCCCCAGGAATGCTTCTGACTCCGCCACCCCAGTGCAGGCATTACAGGTATGTGTTGCCCCATGTGCTTTGGATGCGGGTGCTGGAAATCCAAATTCTTGTCTTCATTCTTGTGTGGCAATCAGTTTACTGACTGAGTCTTCTCCCCAGCCCCTCTTATCTTTTTAAATCATTCCATGGAATGTCCCAGAAGCAATCTCCACCATCCTCGTTGAATTCAAATGCCATTTATGACAATCATATTTCAACTACTTGTTTCATTAGGCAGTTTAAAAGCACATTTGTTCCCTTTAAAATTCTGGTCATTTTCCTTTCACGTTGGCAGTGAAATTGCAGTAACAGGTAGGATCTCTTAACAGAAAGCATCTCTAGTGGTTGGGAATCGGTGGGCTTCCTTCTTCACATTTTCATTTGCAGGGAGAGTTCTAAAGTCACGCCATTACTGTCAAAGCCCTTCAGCTGTCTTTCTGCATATACAAACCCCAGCCTCTCAATATTCCACCAGCCAGATGAGCCATGCTGCAATGTTGTATTTATGAATTCTGTGTATCTATTGATAAAACATAAGCATGTAAATTGGGTGATGTTCTATTTGTGGAAAGTAGGATTTATGCCTAAAGAAATTTAAACACACACACACACACACACACACACAAAGAACAGGCTTGATAATCGACTTGGTTGTCAGCAGAAAGGCAAGGTTAACTCCAGTTTTCTTCCCGATGGGTGGGATGGCCCACCGATGCTGCTTGTGGGGTTTAAGGGAGCGGGCCACATGTCCATTCTCAGCAGAGACGAATGCCATGCTCATTTGCAAAGTCAGAGGAGAGACAGCACCTATTGTGCTGTAGGCGAGCTGGTCCCTCACGTATTAAAAGCTTCATCCCCAAGCTGGCTTGAAGGGAGAAGGAAGGACTTTTAAGAAGTAGGCCCAAGCCAGATGGACACACCATAATTCTAGCACTCAGGAGGCCGAGGCAGGTAGATCTCTGTTAGTCCAAGGCCAGCCATAGTGAGTTCCAGGACCTGTGAAGCACTATCTCAAAAGGAGGAGGAGAAAGAGGAAGAGGAGGAAGAGGCAGCTCTAGTGAGTTCTTAGAGAACTAGGTCATGCCCTCAAAGGGATCTACTGATGCCGCCTTTTTCTTTCTCTTTCCTACCCAGGAAAGTACCTTTTCCCAGGGCACTCTTGCCATGATGTGCTGTGTTGTGGAATACTAGTTGAAAGATGTATGACATCTGTTTATGTTTGTTTAATGACGCAAAGATGTGTTGCATTCTTTTCTGTTGTGTTTACTTAACTCTGAGAAGCTGTGTTACTTTACCTGTCTAAAACACCTGATTGATCTCATAAAAGAGCTGAAAGGCCAATAGCTAGGTAGGAGAAAGGATAGGCAGGGACGGCAGGCAGAGAGGATTAATAGGAGAGATCTAAGGAGAGAGGATCCAAGAGCAAGAAAAATGAGATGAGGAGGACATCCGGAGCCAGCAAGCCATGGAGTAAGAAATAAAGAAAGGTATATAGAGTAGAGAAAGATAAAATCCCAGAGATAAAAGGTAGACAGGATAATTTAAGAAAAGCTGACTAGAAATAAGCCAAGCTAAGGTTGAACATTCATAAAACAAAAACAAAACAAAAAAAAAGGAATAAGCTTCTGTGCATTTATTTGAAAGCTGGGTGGCAGGCTCCCCAAAGAGTAAAGGGCAAAGAGTAAACAAAACAAAAACCCACCACCAACAGTGCTGCCCCACCACAGTCCAAAAGCAGGAGGGCCGGCCAGTCACAGACCGAACCTGCAAATGCGTGAGCCTTAACAACCCTGTTTTTCTTTAGAAGTCGATCTCTCTCCGGCTCTTGGTTTTGTGTTTGCTGGTCTGGTGTTAGGATAGGGTCTCTGTCTTCCAGGCTGGCCTGAAGCATTCCTCGTCTCTCAGGCTGAACTCATGCTTGCAGTTTGCCCGCTTCTGTCTCCCAAGTGCTCTACTTTTCTGTTCTGAATGATGTTTATTTTAAGTGAGCGTTAATTTTAAAAACCAGCATACACATCTACAACACAATCCCTGCTCCTGTGGCTCGGGGGCCATTGTATAAGAGGGAGTGAAAGATTATAGGAGCCAGAGGCACCGGAAGTTTGCTGTGAGATTGTGTCTCCTAGAAATGTCAGAAGCTGCACCTATGAAGGCTCGCCATCATGGATGCATAGACATGAGCCGACAAGGACACCACCAATGGACATGTTAATGTATGTGTAGAAGGAGTTGGGGAAGCTCATGAGGCCTCAACTCCACATAAAACTGAAGAAAACTAACAAAAGCTGAGAGGTGGAGAAACGGTCTTCTCCTGGGAAGTCCACGCCAATTGCTTATTCAATTCCAAATGGCCAGTTCTGAATATATATATATATATGTATATATATATATATATATATATAGTATATATATGTTGAATAATGTTACACAGGCTGAGCAGGTTGTATTTATGTATTTAGGAATACACACACACACACACACACATGCACACACACTCAGACAACAATTAAAAAACAAGAGTCAATGAACTTGAAAGATGTCAGAGAGGATGCACACAGGAGAACTTGATAGAGGAAAAGGAATGAAGGGAAAATCTGCAATTGTAATCTCAAAAAAATTAAAGAGGAAAGAAATTATAGCTGTTTCTGGAACAGAACTGACTCATATTTGCTCAGAAACAGACCCGCTCATGCTCATGCACTTTGGCTTGCTAACCTAAGTCCTCAGTACAAACGCTCTTGAAGGTGGCACATGCGCACTGCTGCTTCTGCCGGTATTCCTACCACCATTCGTATCCACACACCAAGGGCTGCATCCTTTCTGTCCACAGCCTCGCCCAAAGCCCTTTGCTGCGCCCTGTGGTGCAGGTTCCCTGTCGGTCCTCCCTACGCCATAGCCAATGTGTGTTCCAGAAAGAAATGGAGAAACGGAGAGAGGCAGCTGTTTCTGGCGCTCTGTTCCTGAGACAGGATCCAGAACATGCCTGAGCCTCGGGGGTCTTGAGTTTCTTCCCAACATCCTCGGGCTCCGCTATGGTTTAAATATCTTATTCCCTTGAACAAATATAAAACTTTAATCCTTAAAATCTATGTTATTGGTATTTTTTAAAAAGTGGAAACTTAATACAAATAGGATCTGTCTGAGTTAGGGTTTCTATTGTTGCAAGGAAACACCATGACCGAAAGTAAGTTGGGAAGGAATGGGTTTAATTGGCTAACAAGTCAGCCTTGTTGTTCATCACTGAAGGAAGTCAAGACAGAAACTCAAACAGGGTAGGAACCTGGAGGCAGGAGCTGATGCAGAGCCCTCGAGGCAGGGGCTGCTTATTGGCTTATTTTCCCATGGCTTGCTCAACCCACCTTCTTATTTATAGAACCCAGGACCACCAGCCCAGAGATGGCACCCACCATGTTCTGGGCCCTCCCCTAGAGATCACTAAATGGGAAAAGGCCTTACAGCTGGATCTCATGGAGGCATTTCCTCAGCGGAGGCTCCTTCCTCTCATGACTCCAGCTTGTGCTAAGTTGACACACACAAAACCAGCCAGTACAGGATCCATCATAAGCCCTTTGTGTGGTGTGCATTTGTGTGTGTGTGTGTGTGTGTGTATGGTACGTACTTGCTCGAGTGTGTAGGTGAAGGTGTGTTCATGCCATCTCGTGCATTGGGAAGTCAGAGGACAATCTGCAGTGCCCATCCTTACCTTTCCACCTGTTTTAGAGACAGGGTCTCTTTTTTTACTGTATTAGCCAGGCTAGCTGGTCCTTGGGTTTCCACCAGCATCACCCCACAGAGACGTGCTGGATGGAAGGGGTTGTTCTGCTGCCTCTGGCTTCTTACATGGGATCTGGGAACCTGGACTCAGTCTGACAGGGTTGCATGGCTAGTGCTTTACCCATGAGTCAATCTCCCTAGCTCTCATGAGAGTTTTCTAAAAGTACTTGGGTTAGATGAGGTCACTAGAGTGGAGCCATTGTAATTGACTTCAAGGGGCTGTCTACCGTGCGGACGAGAGACTGAACATACATAAGATACACACTGTTCTTCCCATAGAGGGATGCAGTCAAGGTAGCCAATGGGGCTTGTCAGAGCCTGCTGTAGGCTATTTGGACCCTCCCTCTTCTAAAGTTATGAGAAAAGAAAATGGTCTCTTTTCTTTATACATATCCAGCCTCATTAATTTGTTGTAGTTATCACCTCCTGCCCCATCATCACCGGAAGAAGAAGAAGAAGAAGAAGAAGAAGAGGAGGAGGAGGAGGAGGAGGAGGAGGAGGAGGAGGAGGAGGAGGAGGAGGAGGAGGAGGAAGAGGAAGAGGAAGAAGATGAGGAAGAAGAGAAAAGGAGAGAGAGAGAGAGAGAGAGAGAGAGAGAGAGAGAGAGAGAGAGAGAGAGACCCAGGCCAGTATAGACTCCCACTCATATAGACACATGGGCTTAGAACCTGGAGAAAGAATTCTTCAGACCCACCTCTCTCTATTGTTTCATCATCTTCTCTGGAGTTCTGCACAGAAAACAGTTCCACTATGTACTTCGGCTAAAATCAAAAGGCAAACATGGCAATGTCTTCAAACAGGCTTCTAGTGGGCATGGCTGTAGCTAGGCTCCCATGCCAAAACCTTGCAGCGAGACAGCCAAGATGAGCTGCTCGTAATAATGACACCTGGTAGTCTGCCAGGGGACTTTGGTTTGCAGGAAATGCTGACAGCATATTTCTAATTTCTTCTACAAATAACTCGTTGATCCAGTTATTGTTACTTATTGATATGCTCCTGGGCAATCCAGAACATCTGTGAGAAGTGGAGCCCCACCCCCACCCTTGTCTCCGTGCCCAGCAGCCAGCCTCCGGGACAGTGGGTACAGGGGAGGGATGGACCCTCTGAGCGGAGCGAGGGATGAGAAAGAACTTCCAGTGCATCCCTCAGGCTTTGAGGAAGTCTTCTCCTGGGTGGAATCAGGGCCCTGAAAAGATATATTCAAGGCTGAACTAAGTACAGGTGAATTCGATCTTTTAGGAAATGGGGAGTGTCTCTATGCAGATATAAGCAAAATTAGATGAGGTCATACGGGTTTAGGGTGGGCCCTACATCCCTTATCTGGTGTTTGTGGAAGAGGAAGGGTGGGGAAGACTTGACACAGAAACACACATGAACACAGAGTAAAGTCATGTAAGGACAGGTGGACACTGGGGTGATGCAACTCCAAGCTAATCTGCACCGAGGACTTCCAGCAGCCTCCAGAGGCTCAGGCCTGGAGTGAACTCACTGTAGGAGCTCTGGGCACCCTGATTTTAGACCCCAGGCCTCCAAAGAGCAGGTTTCTGATTCTCATTTATGTTTTGCTTTATGTTGTTTTGCTTCATCGTTGATACTGAAATGGAATTCGACTACATTACCTACAATGGCTGAGACTCCCTGGGCTCCAGTGATCTCCCTACTTCAGCCTCTAAGGAGCTGAGACTGCAGGTCCTCAGCAGCATTCCTGGCATGATTCTCATTTTCTACATCATTCTGTTTGTTGTAGTTGCCATAGCAGCCCAAGAAAATGAACTGAAATCCACAGGAGTAGCTGGACCTCATGACATAGGCCTGTAATTCTAGTACTGGGAGGCTGAGGCTGGAGGAGTGTAAATTACACACACACACACACACACACACACACACACACACACAGAGAGAGAGAGAGAGAGAGAGAGAGAGAGAGAGAGAGAGAGAGAGAGAGAGAGAGGCCTCATCTTAAAAGTAAAAAGAAGGCTCAATGTATATGTACTGGGTAGTTTTATGTCAACTTGTCACAAGCTAAAGTTGTCTGAGAGGAGGGAGCCTTAAGAAAAATGCCTACATAAAATCAGTTTGTAGGCAAGCCTGCAGGGCATTTTTAAAATTAGTGATTGATGGGGGAGGGCACAGCCCACTGTGAGTGGTGCCATTCCTGGACTTGTTGACTTAGATTTCTGTTCCAACCTCTCCTGCAGTCAAGTCGTTCAGTCCCAAAGAAACACACAGAGGCTTACATTAATTATAAACTGGTTGGCCTATTAGCTCAGGCTTCTTATTAACTCTTACATCCCACATTAACCCATAATTCTTGTCTGTGTTAGCATGGTACCTTTTACCAGTGAGGCATTCGCATCTTGCTTCCTCTGCATCTGTGTGGCGACTGCAGACTGCACCTTTCCTCTTCCCAGAATTCTCTTGCTCTCATTTTCCCACCTATACTTTCTGCCTGGTCACCCCGCCTATACTTCCTGCCTGGCTACTGGGCAATCAGCATTTTATTAAAGCAATACAGTTGATAAATCTTTACAGGGTAAAAGATGATTGTCCCACAGCATGGACTGGCAGTGCTGGGTTCTATAAGAAAGCAGGCTGAGCAAGCCACGAGGAGCAAGTCAGTAAGCAGCACCCCTTCATGATCTCTGCATCAGCTCCTGCCTCCAGGTTCCTACCCTGTTTGACTTTCTGTCCTGACTTTTTTCAGTGATGGACTATGATGTGAAAGTGTAAAACAAATACACCCCTTCCTCTCCAACTTGTTTAAGGTCATGGCATTTCATCCTACCAATAGTAACAGTATAACCCTAACTAAGATAGTATAGTAAAAGCAAAGCCCCAGGTTAAATTGTTGTCCAGTAATGCAAAATAAGTAATTAATTAATTGAAAACAAATTGTTTAAATGTAAAAAGGTTTTCTTAAGACAAGTTCTAGAATACTTTCTTTGGTTTGCTATTAACAGATTAAAATGCGAGCTTGGTTGCTCATTGATGCTTCTCTCTGCTTGGGCCACTGCAGTGTTTGGCCTAAACATTGTCACCCAGCCACAAAATAGTACAGAACAGTTCATGAGTGCGTGTTTCTCTTCCCTTCCTTTAGTTTTAAAATCTTGATATGCTTTTCAATATCATTATATTGATTTATATTTTTATGTTGTTGCTAGCTCTTTTATTATTAATAATATAAATATGATTATTATTTTGGACTAAGGCAAAATTAAAAAAAACTAAACTAACTCTAGTAACTGGATAAATGGGTATTTCTCTTCTCCAGGGGCAAGAGCTGAAATATTATCGGTCTTTATTATTAGCTCTGAAAGAGGCTAGATTAAACCTTGAACTAAATTGACCTTCTCATTTCAGAGGTCAGAGTTCAGTCTTCTCATCTTAGACTTAGGAAATGGAAGTCTAAGGTCAGATGACTGAATAGTAGTAGATGCCCTCCTCTGTGCCCCTGGCTATTCAGACACTGCCCACTGGGTATCAGCTGCAGAGGCCAGGAGCAACACTCAGTGGAATTTCACACAGTGGACCACATAAGGATGCAACTTGAAAGTATTTGCTATTGCTAATAATAAACAATTCTTTATTTGATAGCCTCTAAAAGCCACCCACCTACATGTTAATGGAAAGCTTCCCCGAGGAATAGCCTTTGCAGGGGGGGTTTGCTGGGAATGAAGCATACATAGGTCCTATGCTTCTAGGCCCACGCTCTACCACTGCGCTACACCCCTCCTCCCTCAAAACAGCCTCTTGAGTTACCCTACCTTTTGTTAATTCCTAAAGCTAAGTGATGTTAGCAAATGAATGTCTTGAGTCTACAAATGGTGGGCTTGGTTATTTGGATTGCATTAAGAAATTGAAAAGCCAAAAAGAATAACAGACGGAGACTCTCTCAGGTTTAGGTAAAGCCTTCTTGGGAATAACACCTGTAACACCTCTGTCAGCAGATGGGCACAGCAGAGAAAAGAGCAGATTGGCGAGAAGTAGCTCAGAATATGGATTTTCATAAAGTTTGGGACTGGGACCAGGTGTGTGAAGAGTTAGGGGTAGGAGGCAGGAGACAAGATGAAGGTCATCCTCAACTACCTAGAGAAGCAGAGGCTGGCCTGATCTAGATGAGACTCAGTATAAAACAAAAAAAGAATTTCAAATAAGAATGTCATAAATATGTAATACAGAGCAGAAAGAGAGACAGGGAGATGGAAGAGATGGGGAATTATCTAACACATTTTAATATATATATTAAAATATATCACAAAATCTCCTCACAAAAAGAAGAGAAGGTTTTAAAAAGAAAAGTGTGTGATTCTTAAAATAGTCACAGAATCGCTACTATGCCTACAAGTTTATAATTCCTTAATCTTTTAAAATATTTAGTCCAGGACATATATCTAACATCAGCATCCCAGAAAGCGGGGAAAGGGTGAAGAAGACTTTCATTTTCTTTTTTTTCCCTTTCTTTCTTTTTTTCTTTCTTTTTCTTTTGTAGCATTAATAGAAGACTCAATTTCTGTATTCACAAGACCAGTTAATAGTAAGAAGTGACATCTGGACATAGTTGAGTAAACTGGAGAAAATAAAAGACAAAGGGGGAAGGCAGAGGAAGCACAGAACGTCAGACTTCTTCCAAAGGGACAGCAATTAGAGGCACAGTGCGACGATCCCCGGAAATAGCTGCCCGCTGGACTCCATGATCATCAGGAATGGCCTGAGAGCCACTGTCTATGTTGATCACGCACTCCCATGAAGCACGGTAAACACAAGCCCATCAGAGGTGACACACAGACACACAGGACTCCAAAGCCTTTAGACTCCTTTACGCTAACATTCCCACCTATCCCACTGAACCAATACCACAGTTAATTGCATGATGTGAATGTCTCCAATCTCACACTCTTGTTTTGTGACTTAAAAATTAGCTTGTTTTATTTTTTTTTATTAGCAACAAGGTGTGGAACAGAATAAAAGGGTGAGTTGGATAGTACTCGCTTCACAAATAAAAACAATTTCAAGAACATTGTGACAGAGGTGGTCTCACATACACTAATTCTGCCTGGGGGTGAATAGCTTTGTATTAGAGTCAGTCGACTGGCATGCAAGTGACCCTAAATTCATTTCCAAGTACCAAGATGATGATGGTTTGATGATGGTGATGATGATGATGATGATAACAAAGACAGATACATACTAATTGCTGGATGATTGGGAAAGTACTTTGGAAGGCAATTTTGAGATTCTCAAAGTATTTATTCCTTTTGTCCGGTGACTCTAATACTCAAAAGTAGCTAACAATAATAAGTCTTCAAGTCAGAGGAATATGCCACAATATGCTTTAATAATAAAAAGTAAAAATACCATACAAGCCTTACAATAAGGTGGGCTTTCAAAATGATGCAAGTTGAGTCCAGAGAGATGGTTTAGCAGTTAAGAGCACACTCCACTCTTGCAGAAAGAGGATAGGAAATCCATTCCCTGCACCTACATGGCAGCTCATAACCACCTGTAACTCCAGTTCCAGGGATCTACTCCCTCTTCTGCCTCTCCAGATACCCAGTATGTGTTCCGCATAATTCTATGCAGGCAAATCACTCATATACACAAAATAAAAAAAATCTTTAAAAAAATGATACAGCCATGTAATGGGCATTTGTACATAGTAAGAAGATGTTTACATTGATAGGAAAATATTCATGATCCTATGTTAAGTGGGAAAAAACAGGTACAGATTGATCTCTTCAATAGGATTGCTGTAAATGTATATAAAAACCATATCAGTGCTGTTGGCCACTCTTGGGTAAGAATATGATGAGCCAGTTTTCTTCTTTATTTTTAGACTGCCTAAAACATCTACAACAAACATAGAAGAACACATGTATATATTGTCATGAAGAATTTGGAAATTGGAATTTAAAAAAAAAGGGAAAGTCAATGGATAGAAGAGTTGTTGGGAAAGCCAGTAAGAGTGAATAACACACAATCAGAGGAGAATTATTTAAATTATATAATTTCAAAGTTACATAAAGGTGATTTGAATGAATATACCCATAAATGTGAGCAGAACACCTCTTATTTAGAGTCCACAAAGGGCAAAGGTAGGTAATAGAGGACAAAGGGAGAAAATTCTGTTAAACTCAAATTCCCAGGGCCAGGTATAGTGGCACACAGTTTTAATGCAAGTGCACTGGAGGCAGAAGCAGGTAGATCTCTGTGAGTTTGAGGCTAGTTTGGTTTACAAGAATGAATGAATTAAATAATAAGTAAAAATTCCTCTCACTTTCTTTTCTCTCTGACTCTTCTTCTCTCCCCGCATTATTTATCAGTTAGGAAGCATTCTGGGCCTGCTGATCCTCAGACGTGTCCACTTGTCCCAATCCTGCTGTTAAATTCACTACCCCACGACCACAATAGGCTCATTGCTGGTCTCACTGCCACTGCCTAAGGGTTGCCAGACTGTGGTATCAAAGAGATGCATCTATCTGGTGAATTTATGCCCGAGCCTCCACTTTGCCCATTTGGTGCCAAGAACTACGGTCAGCAGTGAAGAAGGTACATTAGTGGACAAAACAGGCCACGCCCCTGCACTCAGTGAACGTAAATTCTAATAGACATAAATTATTCAGACCCGCACTTGGAGGTCTCGTCTAAGTCCTGACCTTCCTGCCTTCCACTCTGATGCTTTTATATCATTCCACTCACAAATCCCAGCGTTTCCTTCCTCGTGCTTTTTGTTCAAATACGGGTCTGCCTATTGTGGTTAAGCTTAGGCACCACCTTCCCTCTGAAGCTTTATTTTTTTCTTTTTTGAACTTCAGATTGGACTCTGTGACCCTCAACAGTCCCTCCATAGCCTGTGGTGTGTACCTTTTCCCTGGTCCTCCTGAGTCTATTAAACTGAAATGTATGTGTCTCCATGAGACTTCAAGTTCTCTGGAAACATTGGTGTTGTCTTCTTAATGATTTATGTACTTTCAGTGCTCCGTAAAGTGGAAATAGAAAAAAGTGGTAACTGGGATTAGCAGATTAAAACAATTGGCTGTGTGATATTGGTTTCATTCATCAAGGCTGACAAGGCAGGTGGCACTGGGAGGCTTGCCCGGATCGGTCAGGAGTAAGAATGTGGGCTGGAGAGATGACTCAGGGTAAAGGCTTACCTGGAAACATAAGGACCCATGTTCAATCCCTGGAGCTCTCATAAGAAAATCCAGGTGTGGTGGTGTGTATTTGTAATCCCAGGAGTGGGAGTGGGAGGCTGTCTCTATTGGTGACGATTTGTTCTTTCACTTGGACCCTCCCCCAGAGAGACTCTCTGCTCTGTCTGGGACTCCCAGCAAGCTCCAGCTGACTGTTTTAACAGGGATTCCCCATTCAGTGTCTGGTGAGTGTTCCCGAGTTCCTGATTTGATGTCACCTTCCTTCAATTATTTCTTTCATCTGGAAGCTTCACCAGAGGGGACACTCTGCTCTGTCTAGGCCTCCATCAGGAACTTCAACTAGATGTCTTCAAGGGGCTTCTCGGCACATACCTGCTGGCTATTTTAAGTTGTCGGGTGTGACAATGCTTTGCTCTCTCTCTCTAGAGGACAATCTATCTACAACTTGTTATTTGTCCATCCATGTTGGTTTACTCTATACTTAGTAAACTCAGGGAAAACAGAAAGTATGGCTATCACAGATCATTCTCTAAACCATACAGAACACCAAATAACCAAATGGTGAGTGAGCTAGGCCACTGAGACATCTTATTTAAACAAAAACAAAAGCAAAACAAACAAGCAAAAACAAAAACAAAACCATAATGTCAATGGTGCTGAAAAACCACAGCTGAGGTTGTTCCCTTGTTTCTGCATACATCACTAGCATATATGAACCTAGACCTAGACACACACACACACTCACATAGGCACACACAGGAGGAAAGAGGGAAGAAAGAGAGGGAGGGAGGGAGGGAGGGAGGGAGTAAAAGCCCCTTAGTAGAGCATTCATTTGGCAGGCACAGGGCCTGGAGCTCGTTCATGAACACTTTTGATTCTTCCTCAATACTCAGTTACTTGTGAACATGATTATGATGAGGGTGTAATCCTTATAAACAAGCTAGTACTCGCCCCAAAGAGACAAAGCTTTGCAGAAGACCAAGTCAGGTCTTTATTGTCTCGTTAAACTTCCTCACTTGATCCCCAAGTTTCTAATCCCCGTTGAAGCATGGGACTAGGACTTATGAGTGCGCTGATCCAGAAACATAATCCCCCAAACATGGATGAGGCACTTAGGCCTAATTTAACCTTTTTTTTCTTACCTTATGATATTACTTAACGTAATTGGCTACTAGACCTTTTAGTAAGTCATTAGGAAGAGTTAAGCTATTAGCTAGGATCAGACTAGGCACAAAGGTGATTAGACTCAATCCTTAAATGGAGAGACGTTTTCAGTGAAGAAACAATGTGTTATTTTAGTGAATAAAGCAAGTGGGGAAAGCACCCAATCAGAAC
This sequence comes from Alexandromys fortis, assembly GCF_014885135.2. NCBI lineage: Eukaryota > Metazoa > Chordata > Mammalia > Rodentia > Cricetidae > Alexandromys > Alexandromys fortis. The sequence continues at coordinate 10,224,650 of NW_026067936.1, forward strand.
TGCCACTTTAGCCCTTAGCAAAACAAACCCCACCCTTCTCTTTCAGAGTGATGGCCTTGAATGAATGTGAGGGCCAAACCGAATGAACAGGACAGCCGCGAGGCCACCGTGTAATTATGAGGTGGGGTTTAGAAAGGGATCAGGTATTGTGTTCTTCTAAACAGCAACGGAAGACCCAACCTAAGCACGTCCAAACAATAGAACGGCCTTTGAGGAGAGTCAGAGCGAAGGATCAGGGGAAGAAAGTGAATTAGTCAGGCAACCGCAGACTTTGAGTGATAATACAGTAGAAACTGACTTCTTCATGCAATCGATGAGTTCTTCTTAGTTCAGGTTTTCTGTTCTCAAATGAGCTTGTACTTTTATAAATTAGAGCCTTCATTGCATGGAGCTCTTCTCCTGGAGTACATATCCAACTGTTCTACTGCTCTCTCTTTCTCCATCTGACTACAAACAGTAAGCAGTAACCGCACTACAACCTGGAGAGTATGTTGTTTTGATCTTTCCTCTGTCAAGCAAACTAGTTCTTTGCTTTGGAATTCAGCTACACCTGAGATTGCATACAATGCAGTGAGATTGTATGCCGGGCTGTAGCATCAATGTCCCCTCATTCAGATCCCAGTTAAGTCCTTGATCCTCCTTGGAACTTCCTGAGCATTTTATTGCAGTATTAAGGTCTTCTATACTCTCACCCATAAGGAGCCATTAAGTTCTTCTCATTGTATCCCAAGTCAAGCCCTACAGCTTCTAACTCTCCCCCACTCTTTTCGCAAACCACCCCCAAAGGTCCAAGCGCACCCCAGGGTCACATTTGTCACACTACCTCTCTTTGGGACAAACTTCTGGTACCTTTCTCATTACTGAGATAAATACCCAAAGGAAAGAATTTAAGGAAGGACAGGTTTGTTTGGTTTTGTTGGGTCAGGGGTAGAGGAGTTTGGTTTGAATGAAGAGCGTCATAATTTGTGCATCCAGTCGTTAGCATAATTGTCAGAGCCTGAAGCGGGCAGTCACATTGTATCTACAGCCAGGAAATGGAGAGAGATGAATGCTGATGTCTATCAGGCATCATTTTTCCTCTTCAATCCAAGAGGCCACCCCATGGGATGGTGCCATCTACATTCAGGGCGAGCAGCTCAGTGGTATATTGCTTATATAATATGCATGAGACCCTGGGCTCAGTGTTCAGTACTACACATAAAAAATTATACACATATGTTTACATCGATTCCTTGATTTTTGTGAAATGTTTATTCAATTAATAGTCTTTGTTTTTGAAGATTGCAAAAACTAAATGTACTCCAGATCCTCAGATTGTTATTATCAATCACACTTCATGTTTGCAACTGGACTCCCATTAGCCCCGGGGAAAGAATGTTCAAGAAACTTGCCATGTGAAATTGAGATTGTGAAATCTAGACCATGTTCCCAACCCACCATCTTGTATTCTGGCCAAACCTGTTCAGTGATGTTTTCTACCTTTTGCTAACAGCCTGGCTGGGTGATGATAGCAGAGAGGAAGCAGGGGGGATGGGGAGGGGAATGGGGAGGGGGAGGGTTGAAGATAAACAGAAGAGGGGGCATCCAGGAGTGGGGATAGAATGGTGTGCTTTGTTCTCTCCTCCTACCTCCTCAGGCCATCTTAACCCTGTTATTTCTGGAAATGCAAAGCTTATGACAATGCACCAATTCAATAGGCATTTGTTTATTTAGGCTTAGCATGTTCTGGTTGCTGTGCAAAGCATGCCCCACCCAACCAGAGTGTTGAGCCGTGGAAGCCATTGAAGTATCATTTAGTAATCAATATATAACGAATATTGGAACAACTATTGACTAGCTTTAAAATGAGAATCCTATTACACACACACACACCCAAACCTGAGAAAGAGTTCACAGGACAGTGTGCATGTACACAGCATAGCATAATATGACCCCTAGCTTTGACTACCTGTGCGTGGTGTGTATGTGTATGATATGTGTAAATGGGTGTGAAAGCCAGTGTTTGATATTAAGAGTCTTCCTTAATCACTTGCTACCCTATTATTTTTAATTAGTTCTTTGAGAGTTATACAATGTGTTTTTCTTCACCATTTTTTTTTGAGACAGTGTCTCTCACTGGCTGTACATCTTGAGAACTCAGCTTGACTGGCTAGCTAGCAGACTCCAGGGACCTCCTGTCTCACCCTCCCTAATGACAGAATTAGTCCTGGAATTACAGACACGTGGATGCCTGCCCAGCTTTTGAGTGCCGGTGATCAAATTCAAGTCCTTATGCTTGTGTGGCAAGCACTCTACCAAGTGAGCCATCTCTCAAGCCCCGTTTGATTATTTATAAGCCACAAATAATAATAAAAAATAGATACACAGATGCACAAAGGAGTTAGCAAGGTTTAGAGCCCAGGAAATTCTAACTCACACAGGACTGTGCCAAGACTCTGAACTTAATTTTTTTTATATATAAAAAAGACTCCCAAACACTTTAGTAGAAAACCTGAAATATTCCCTATTAAATGCATGACTTGAATAATTTATTGGTATGGCATGTGATGAGCATATTTTTCTACCACACTCACAGAAGCCCTGTGTGGTGATCTCTTCCCACATCAACCATCCCTGCCAATCTTGGGTTTTCTATACCTTATCCCCTAGTGATGTTCTCTATATTCCATTAGTCTCCATGTTGCTTAGCCTTTGTCTTCAACTTGATTAGATTGGGAAAGACCTATCAGCCGGGCAGTTGTGGCACACACCTTTATTTCCAGCTCTCAGGAGGCAGAGGCAGGCGCATCTCTGAGTTTGTAACCAGCTTGGTCTACAAAGCAAGTTCCAAGACAGCCAGGACGATTACACAGAAAAACCCTGTCTTGAAAAAAACAAAATCAAAAGACTATCCATGAGACGCCCTTTGGATAGGTCTATGAGGACATTTCCAGAGAGTATTAGCTGGAGGAAGACTGACTGTGAATGCAGACAGCACCATTCCACAGACTGGATCCCAGACTTGAATAAAAAGCAGAAAGCTAGAGCCGGTGTTCTTCTTTCTCTGGTTCCTGTTCTGCCCAGATGTGAGCAAGCAGCCTGTGCTCCTGTCTCCATGCCATCCACGTCTGGATGGACTCAGTGCTCAAACCATCCACTTGGTCCTGGTCAGATATTGGTTACAACCCTGAGAAAAGATGCTAATCTAGTTTCTCTGCTGTCTCCACCCTCCCCTCTTCCTGTTCATTTTCCAATAAAAAGTTAGAGACCAAGACAGTACAGACACTTGTTTTTAGAACAGAGTTTGTCTTTCTCCTTCTTGTTCATCTCTTTCTCCTAGGCCTGTCTAGTCTCAGGTTCTTGGGCCACTTAGCAGGTTCAGGTACGGGTTTGATCTCATGGAGTGGGCTTTAAATCCAGTCAAATCATGGATTGGTTACTCCACTCCCATAATTTCTGTGCCACGGTTGCTCTAGGATACCTTGAAGGTAAGTTGTTGCTACTGCAGGACACAGCATTTGTAGTTGAGTGATACTGAAGATTACTTCTCTCCTCTGGAAGAAAGTCTGTCTTCCAGTGCCAGGCATGTTAGCCAACAGGGGTAAAACTTCAACTGGACAACAACGTCCAGAGAGTGAGAGACTTTGATGCACTCAGTCCTCATCACACCCCCTCCACGCAGGGCTCAGGGATCTATGTGACAGAGGAGGAAGAAAGATTGTATGAGCCGGAGGTGATGGATGACTTCAAGGGAACTGTCTTCCAGTACTAATGTACATGTGAATTCATAGAGATTGTGGCAACATGAACAGGACCTGTACAGGTTCAAGCCAGATGGGTTTCCAGCATCAAGAGGGGGGTCTCTTGTCATTGGGTGTATCAGCCATAGTCTAGGGCAAGCCCTATGACAAAGCGTGATTGGTCAACACAAAATGAACTCTGGTATTTTTTTCAGACTTTTCAATTTTGCTTTGTTTGGATTTTTTTTTTAAAACCATGTGCCCCCGTTGCCGGGCTCCATGGACGGCTCTTTTTTTTTAAAAAGATTTATTTATTCATTAGATATACATTGTTCTTCAGGCCAGAAGGGAGCACCAGATCTTACTACAGATGGTTGTGAGTCACCATGTGGTTGCTGGGAATTGAACTCAGGATCTTTGGAACAGCAGGCAGTGCTCTTAACCACTGAGCTAACTCTCCAGCCCCCTGTTTGGATTATTTTTTATCTTATTGGTCTTTTTGCCTATTGGATTTTCATTTTTGTTAGTTTTTTTTCTTTTGATCATTGCTTGCTTATTTGTTTTTTGTCTTTTTTTTTTTTTTTGAAAGAGAGAGAGAGAGAGACAAAAAATACAAAGTTTATTGGGTAAGGAGATTGTTGGCATCTGGGAAGATGAGGTCTGCCGAACGTTCAGTATTTGGCAGGGGTGGGGGATCAAGTGATATTTTTATAAAGATGTAGCACTATAAGAAACAGTCAGAGAGCCACCACCACTGCTTCCTATCTGAATTACGTCACTGTTCCGAGATCAGGAGAACTCGTGCCAGACTCACGTGCCTGTCTGACTGCAGAGCTGAATGATAGACAGCAGAACAAAGCACACAGCCCGTCCAAAGAGCTATTTCTATTCGTGCTGAAAAAGAAGGAAAATTCATCTTCCAGCTTCTGATACTTTCAAAATCTCTCAATGAAATGTTAGAGTAAAATCTATTAAATGGTGTGTGTTTTCTTTTTAAATCAGTTAATACAGTGTTTAAAAAGGGACTGAATGTACTTCTAAAGATGCAGGGGGAAAAGAGATAAAATGAAACTAAGAGCAGATTAGAAAAATGATGGGTGAAGATATGAAAATTATAGACGTGGAAGTACGTTCCGGGTCACTCTGTCAGCATGCCCTATATATAGAGAAAGCAGAGCTCAGACTCCGTTGACTCTGACTGCTGCAAGCAGGCCTCCTGCCTCCCAAACACTGCTTCCTCCTACCATGGCAGTCCTCTCCATTCTAAAGGGTCAGCCGACTCTCAAGAATATCGGTCTGCTACTTCTGCACTATTCTCCGTTAGGTGCTGTGGTTTGGATGCTGAACGGCCCCGAAAGACCCAAGCATGAAAGGGTTGGGCATGGTGGTACTCTTGGGAAGTGATGGCCACTTTGAGAGGCAGGTAAACCTTGGTGACGAGCACTTGGAGGGGACTGGGGGGACTCCAGAATCTTCCTCTCCCTTTTGCTCTCTGGCTATTAGAGGAGGATTTTATTCATCATGATAGGCCACCTTGCTACAGACCCAAAGCAAAAAAGTCCGATTACAGACTAGAACCTCCAAACCCATGGGGCCAAATTACACTTTTCTTTATGAGTTCCTTATCTTGTATATTTTGTTACAGCAATATCTAACAGAAGCTAGGACAGTTAGTTTGCCAGGTAGAAGGTCACTGGATGGCTCAATGCGTGACCACGGCATTAATTCACTGAGTACTGATTTGTTTCATTCTTTCAAGTACATATCACGAGACGCTGCGAAAGGAAGAGAGAAGACAAATGAACTCAGATCTTACAGAAACAGACGGCTGTTATTTGAGCAAGAGCAGGCAGATGATGAGTGTATGAACTATAATTGTGGTAAGTGATACTAAGGAAATAAGCACAGTGCACTGATAGGAAAGAATGATAGGTGGTGGTGCCCGCCTTTAATCCCAGCCCGGGAGAGGTGGGGCAGCAGGGTCTCTGAATTCAAGGCCAGCGTGGTCTACTTACGGAGCAAGTTCCAGGCAAGTTAGAGCGCAACGAAGTCCTGTCTTAGACAGAGACAGACAGACACAGAGAAAGGTGATATTTTGTTTGTGTTTTAACAAATCAAGCTTGCCTGAAGATCAGAGTGCAAAGCTAAGATACTAGAGGCCAGCACACACTTTTAATCCCAGCACTTGGGAGACAGAGGCAGCTGGGTCTCTCTGAGTTCAAGGCCACGCTGGGCTACAGTAGATTAATTCAGCGAAACAGATCCAGGTGGTGCTGGCTCACACCTTTAATCTCAGCACTTGGGAGGTGGAGGCAGGAAATGATACAGCCCGTGGAGAGAGGAATAGAAAAGTCTGAGGAGACAGGAGCTCGTGGCTGACTGAGCATGCAGTCTGAACACACAGTCTGAGGATTCAGGAGAGGTGAAAGGTCTCTCCAGTGCCTGATTGCGCTGCATCTCTGATATTTTAGCTTTCAACCCCTAATATTGACTCCAGGTTTTTATTATTAAGGCCAATTAAAATTCGTGCTACAAGAGGGAATCGCAATGAGGGAGAGGTTTACATCTAACATGCTGGATTACAGCTAATAAAGAGCTATTTTTCACAGATGCAGCTTTGTTTACAAGTGCCTTGCCTTGCTTGAATTACCCAGAGCCATCATCCAGGCCAGAAGAGCTGTAGCAAGGAGCAGCTCCAAAGCCTAGCCTGGAGCCGCCATTTCCCTCTATCAACAACACTCTCCAGCACCCTCTGTGTCCTACCTGTCTCTTTCTTCTCCCCACAGTAAAACCTGACTGCTCTTTCTATTGTCTTTATGAGCCATCACAGTGTACACATTAGTGTTCTGACTGATGTGATGTCAACAGCCCCAACCATGCAGAGAAGAGAGTCGAGAATTAAGTCTCTATGAATCCATGCTCCAAGGTCAGCCTTGCCCAGTGTCTACAGGTGATGCTGACGTGCAGTCATGTTGGCAAAATTGAAATTGCTGGTGATCACAGAGCTGGGAATTGTACAATGAATCGCCCAGGCAGGTGAGACAATGGTGGAACAGTCAGCTTTGGTGTGCAAATCAAAGATGTGGAAAGTGAAGAGTATTCTGCTCCCATTTTTAGTTCAGTTTTCTTGCTCTGGTGGCTTTGGCTGATGTCATCAACTAGGAGAAGTAGGATAAAGAAATACACAAGAGAAAAAAAATTGGATTATTTTTCTAGAGGCATAATATTTATATGTACACACATATATACATGCAACAACATGCTTCAAAGACAGACAGACAGATAGATAGATAGATAGATAGATACATCGAGTTCCCAGAATCATTGGAAAATCTATAAAAAGTTATGTGCCTGGGTTCTTTCTTTAGAAATTAAATGGTTTTTGATGGTCTCAGGCATGAATCTGGTTTTAAAGTCTCTAGGTGATTCCAATGGTTATAGAGATAGAAGATCAATTCAAAGCAACACTGTCAAACTTGGCCACATACCAAAATTACCCTGAGGGATTTGCCATGGTTCCACTGACTAGCTTCCATGGTTTTTTTTTACCCCTAACTTTGTTCCATGGAGCAGCCAGGCTGCCCCCCAAACTCATTTACAAAACTCTGGGTTTTTTTTTTTTTTTATCTTTGAGTTTTATACTTTGGTTCCTCTTTCCCAAACATTTACTAGGCATAGGAATTAGCTGGGAACATTGTTAAAAATGCAGGTCCTGGGTGTATATCAGAGACTGGGGACAGGAGGGAGGGTGGAGACTTGTACAACAGGTATCAAGTTTCCATTTCTGAATGGTAAAAAAGAGTCCTGGAAAGGGACTACATTATTATGTGAGCACACTGGATCCACTTATACGTATACTAAAACATAGCTATTATGGATAGATTCTAGATTGTATGCATTTTATTGTGATCTTTTAAAAGTGTAGATTCAGTAGGTCTGGGCATAGCCCAGGATTCTGCATTTCTTTTAAATAGCCAGGTGATTCTGATGCTGTTGTCCAGGGGACCACTTTGGAAGCCAGGATGGTCAAGAAGTGCATGAACATTCTCCATCACCATCTTCTGGAACCCTGATCTTAAAAGGTGAGATTGGGTCCAGCCAGGGGTGAGTGAGTCCTCTAAATTCTCTCAGAGCAAACTTTTCTGTTTGCTTTAATTCCAAAGGTGATGCGGGTAGATGGATCATTTACAGATGTGTACCACTGCTCCTGAAATTTCGCTTCTTGTCCAAGGTTCAAAGTTTTTGTGTTCTCTGCAGCTCTGGAGAGCACAGACCAGCCTACTAGGACTAGAAAAGATCTCTGTTGGAAGAGGGGGTGGGCTCCAGGATCTAATCAACCAGGGCTCATTTTGACAGACTGTGGGTTCATGATTGGAGCAGCTGTGGTACTATCTACCTCACTAGATCAGGATTCTACACATCTGGCCATACACTTCCAAAGCCCCCTGTGCTGCGACCAAACCATCCCTCATCCTGCTCAGGTCAGAAACAGCAGCCAGCCAATCCACGTTTATTCATGGCAAGTCTCTGGAGTCCCAGAGTAGCCCAAAGACATACTAGACTTTAGATCTTATATCTTGAGGATTTACTATTATGTTTGCCCTTTTATGGGTGGAAAAACAGAATCTTGGCAGAACTGAGTGACTTCCTGAAAGACAGAATAGAGCCTATTGATGACAGAGCCAGAATTTGAAAAACTAGCTTTGTCTGGGAAGGTTGTCCAGAATCTTCTCACTATGGAGACAATGTTCCAATGGGCTCGGAACCAGGGCCAGCAGTGGACCACTGCCCAGGAGCACAGATTAGCATTTAAATTGTGTCAATGATGCCTGGAAGGAGTCCTTCATTCAAAGCACGATTCTTCAGTGCCCACTGTCCCTAGTAAGTCATTCTGCAGAAGGAGTCATATAAAGAATAACTTGTACTAAGGTGTAAATGAGGCCTAGACTTCCTAAGAAGTAATAGGATTTGCTTAAGATCAATTCGTTAACTTAAATGAATTCATGGTTGCTAGAAAGTGTAAGAGAGGACCAGCGAGATGACTCGGTGGGTAAGGGCTCTTGTCTCCCAACCTAATCATCTGAGGTCAATTTTCAGGTCCCAAGTGGTGGAAGGAGAGAAACAGGAAGAGGAAAGAGGATAAGCTATCCTCTGACTTCTACACACCTGAGCACGTCCTCCCTCATACAACATAAGTCAATTCAATTTAAAAACAATATGAGAAGAAAGGAAGTATGAGAAAAATTCGTGGGCTGTGTTATGAGTGGGCACATTTCTTTTTCTTGAAGAACTTTTCTTTTAGATTCATTAAGACCCTTGGAAGGGAAGGGGATCTTAGACCACCTGGTCTCCTTTTCCTTGTTTCCAGATCAGTGCTTCTCAACTTTGAGTCATGAGCCCTCCATGAGTCATAACAGTAGCAAAGTGACAGTTATGAAGTGGCAACAACAATAATTCTATGGTTGGGGGTCACCACAACATGGGGAACTGTATTAAGGAGATGCAACATTAGGAAGGTTGAGAACAACTATTCTAGATGAATTTCCATCAAGCAACTTTAAGTACAAGCATGGTTGGATATAAGTTTCCACAAGGGCTTTATACATCCTTTTAACATCTACCTTCCTCACTTACCTTGTACTAAAGAGGAATTGGTGATGTGCTTATTAGCACATACTAGTACATACATCTACCTATTTATTCAGTGTGTATCAAAACACTTACTTACTAAATTCTGACAATGCTGGAGTTCCAGAGTAGTGAATGAAGTGTGAATAAAGTTAGTGAGTAGGTGTGGTGGGAGGTTATTGCTTATTTGCTCTTTGGTTTGCTTGCTCCTTCTGAAATAGTTTCGCCTTTTCTGAAAGTGCTGACAGGGACACTCAGGGGTTAATTCAACTCACAGTCCTGTGCTGATAGTGACCCTCAGGGGTTAATTTAACTTGCATCCTGCTGTATCCTCTGCTCCTTCTCAGCATTAACCCACTGCACTGCCCTCTCTGCTTCCTCTCAGAACTTCCAAGGTTGCTGCCTCAGCATCCAGAGGAGGCTCCTCAGGCTTCCTGACAGCTTCCCTGGACCACGAGGTCAGGGTGGTCTGATTGCTGTTCTCCCACCCTGAAGAGAGTATGATGGGATTCACAGCCTGCTTTTTTTTTTTAACTGTTGATGTCTGAAGAGTGGGGAATGTCTCTCCTTCCACCCAACCGCCAGCAACCTCTCATCCTCACCATCCACACAGAGGTGTTATGATAGCATAGCAAAATGACTGGACCTGGAAGTTCTTTGCCCTGAGAGCTTTACTCAGAGGTGAATTCTCTCAGTCATTTATCCTCCGGTGCCTTACATGGAGGAGAAGGGCCTTTGTTCTCTATGGAGCCAATATGAAATCTGGAGAAAGACTTTGGACTCCACTTAAGGCCAACATGAGTTAAGTAAATTGGGTTAGGTCTGGTCATTCAGCTGCTTAGTCACTAAGTTGAGCTGGTAAGTCAAATCTTAACTGGGCTTTTCTGCTGTCTGTACTTCCTGCCTTGAAAATGATCTTAACTGGTTTTATATATGCTGACTTGTTAACACCACCGCAATTAGAATTAGCTTCTTAATTCATCTGAATTATGGCCTATCATCATTAACTAGTTGTTTGGGTAAGCTAAGAAGACATTCATCATTTAAACAAGAATGTCTCAATTCTATTTAGAACCATTTATTGCACTTCCAGGAATTCATCTAGAGGAAGCATTTCAAAAGGGAAAAAAATGCTAGTCACGCAGAAATGTTTATAAATAGCTTTATTTAGAGAGCAGAAAGCAAGAATGAAGAACAATTTGGCAGTGATTAAACAGGTCTCGATTCAAATAGAATAATACACAATCACTCCAGAAATACATGAGGAGACATTCAAGAAGCAAGCAAGTGAATATTATGCTTCCTAATTGTATGCTATAGAGCCTGGGAATTCTTTTTATGTTACATTATCTCACTTGTTTTCACAACAGCCCTGCAAAATTAAAGCACCTTTCTCCACTTACTGTGTGTCTCGGGTCATTCATGCAATATTCATCACATTGACCACAGTGATTTGAACCACAGGCAAAGTAATCATGGTTGGAAATATAAGTTCCAAGATAGCTGCTCCATTAAAACAAGTGTTTGGCTGTACGCATATATACATATGCCTGTGGGGTTTTTATCTTGTCAAATTCCTTTAATCCCTGAGTATTTCCAAGATAAGTTATCTTAATCATAGAAGCTACGTCCTTTAACTAAATACTTAGTAAGAATTAAATATCAGAATCTTGGGATTCTCTAGGGCATGGGTTCACTTTGAATTAAATATCAGAATCTTGGGATTCTCTAGGGCATGGGTTCACTTTGAATTAAATATCAGAATGTTGGGATTATCTATGGCATGAGTTCACTTTTAATTAAATATCAGAATCCTATGATTCTCTATGGCATGGGTTCATTTTGAATTAAATATTAGAATGCTATGATCATCTACGACATGGGTTCACTTTGCTTTGTGTAGGCTCACAGGCATCATATTAGGGTCTGCATTCCTCTGTGGAGAAGACTACTAGAGGTGGCCAAATAAGTGATTTTGTCATCTGCTCTCCCCACCATGTTACCAGTCCCAACAATGTCTCAGACCCAAAGGATCCCATCCTCACTCTTCTTGGGTGACATTCACTTGAGTAGTCATTAAAGAGTTCCTCTCTGAAAAGCAAGGCCGTGAGTCTCTGGTCGGAGTTTTAGGAGGATTTCAGGACAGTCTCCTGTAGTAGTCAGAGTGATCTAATAGGTAGGTGTAATTAGATTCTGAACCTGTCCTCAAAGTCATGTGATGAATCAGCCATCCTCGATATTTTGTTGTTTCTTATTGTTCTATTTGAACCTCAATGTCTTTTCTAGAATAAAAGCATTCTGCTGTCGGAATGCTGTTTCCAACGTGAATATCTCTAATGCTGGGACCACTGGAGCATAAAGCAGGATCATGTGTCGCCTTGTCAACATAGATGTCGGTGCTCATGAATGCTGTGCCTCCCCTCTTGCAGCACAAGCAGCTTCTGCTCAGAGCTGATCTGAAAAGGAATGCCTCCTGGCTGCAACTACGAACAGAGGGCCTGACAGCTGGAAATAATATTCAGATATGACTGGATGCCTGAAGATACAGTGTGTGTGTGTGTGTGTGTGTGTGTGTGTGTGTGTGTGTGTGTCTTAGCCAGCCAAGTGTGATGGTGCACACTTATAATCCTAGCACTCAGAAAGCTGAGGCAGAAGGATTTTGCGTTTAGACCAAGCTACAAAACAAGGCCCTGTCTCACAAAATAAAAAACAACACACACGGCACGGGGGGGGGGGGCAGGAAGAGTGGGGTAAGGGGGTGAGGGGGAGATGATCTCAAGTCTTATAGATGGAGAAAACTTTCAAGAATCCCTGTTTAACACTGTTCCAAATCAGCTCTCTGTGCTCCAACCCTTTCTTGACTGAGCAAGCTTTATTGGAAAAATAAAAACCAAACAACAAAAAAAAAAAAAACCCACCTCCTTTTTTTTTTCTGTGAGGAATTCTGGCATTGGCCCCACTGGACAACTCCTGCCACTACACAACAACTGGCCTTCCAGCAGTTCCTTTTGAGACTAAAGAGGAAGCAGGCCAAGGCTAAAAACACTGTTGTACAGCTTTCTGTGTTCTCCTGACTCAGCGTGGAGTTCCTCCTGCAGCCTCTCACTACTGACATTTGCATGTGCTCGCACTGGAGAAAGCCTCAGTTAAGGATGGGAATCACCCATAAATACCCGAAATATTCCATCTTCAAGTGGAACAACTCACTTTTTACCTCCTGATATTTCCCCAGCTGTCTCTAAGAAAAACTTGCTTGGTAATCCCTAGCCCGCTTCCTTGGTTTCTCTACTCTCTTTTGCTCTCTCAGTTGCCATAGCCAAATAAACAGTTTGTTTCAACTCAACCTATCAGGATGTAACTTTAAAGGGTGCTAAAAGGAAACACTGAGTTCCTCCCCTGAAAGTGAGTCCTTCTGAAAGTTCCTAAAGCAGGGCTATTGGCCGCAAACAACCAGAAGGCAAGGAAGTTGGTGGATGGAGCAGCTCAGTGAAACCTGAGGCCTGACCTGTAGGAACCATCACAACAGACCACTCTAATGGGCATGGCAGAGTGGAAACAGACATCTGGTCTACCACACTACTAGGCTAGACTGCTGAAAGGCATGCAACATACACACAGGATATTTGGGGCCTCGATGAATTTCTTGATTTTTCTATAATTTATACATTTGATTTTCAACCAGAAAAAAAATTAGATGTATATTTACATATATAAATGTAGGAATTATGCTTTTAAATAAAATGGTTCTTTTTTCATGTAGTATATTTTGTTCAAAATTTCCCCCTCCTCAAACTTCGCCCTAGATCCTCCCCACCTCCTCACACCAATTCTACACCCTTTCTCTCTTTCTTTAAAAAACTAACAAAAACAACAATAAGAAAAAAATTAAGAAACACACACAACCCTCAACCCCACAGAAACACAGACACAGAAACCAAAATGTATAAACAAAAGATCATTGTTGTAGTTTGAATGTAATTGGCCCCCATAATCTCAGAGGGAGTGGTATTATTAGGATGGGTAGCTTTGTTAGAGTGGGTACAGCCTTGTTTGAGGAAGTGTGTTACTGTGAGGATGGGCTTTGAGGTTTCCTTTGCTCAAGATACTGCCCAGTGTCTCAGTCAATTTCCGGTTCCCTGCAAGCCAAGATGTAACCCGCACCACATCTGCCTGCCCCACCATGCTCCAGCCATGATGGTGAAAACGGTAAAAGAGCCACCCCAATTGTCTCCTCACAGCAACGAAAACTCTACCTAAGACAATCATTAAGATAAAAAAAAAAAAAATACCCAAACAAAACAAAGTGAGAGACCAGGTCTACAAAAATACCATTGAATTAGTTTTGTGTTTTACTGTGCCTGGGGCCTACCCTGAAGTATGGTTAATTTGCCTAGTGAGATTCTGTTGGAGAAAACTAATTTTTCTTTTGGAAATAGCTTATGGCCCAATCTTATGAAGTATCTTCTCAGTGGAGGCGCCTTCCTCTCTCATCTTGTGTAAAGATGTGCTGCATTTGTTTAATTACGTAAAGGTGTGTTGCTGTTTGATTTTCCCTGCCTAAAAATTGGTCTAATAAAAAGCTGAACAGCCAATAGCTAGGCAGTAGAGAAATAGGTGGGGATGGCAGGCAGAGAGAATAAATACGAGGAGAAATCTAGGCTCTAGGGAAGAGAGAGAAGAGAATGAGGGAGAGAAAGAGGGAGACTCTCAGGACCAACTAGCCAGCTAGGCACAGAGTAAGCAGGGAAGTAGGACATACAGAATGAAAGAAAGGAAAAGAAAGATAAAAAGTCCCAAGGCAGAAAATGTAGATGAAAAGAAACAGGTTAAATTAATGTATAAGACCTAGCAAGAAACAAGCATGAGTTGAACATTCATAACTAATATTATATTAATACAATAATATTATAATACTATTATATTCATAACTAATATTATATAAAGTCTCTGGGTCATGATTTGAGAGTTGGTTGGTGGCTCAAAAGAAAGCCCGCTACATGTTTTATAGAAACTGAGCTAAAATTATAAACAAGCACACTGTATTTTTCTCTTCCAAGTCTTTCAGTGCTGTGCGTGCTGGGTGGAGAACACGGACTCTCCTTTCTTATCTCGCCTTTTCCATGGGTAACAGAATTACCCAACGATATTTGGCTGTACCAGGGTTTTTCTTTTAGGCCACCAACAAGCTCCCAAAGCCTGACACAGAGATTTATTATTAGTTTTGAGTGCTTGCTTTAGTTTAGGAACATTTCTGACTAGCTCTTTTAACTTAAATTATTGTTTTTCTTCTTCTATGTTTTGCCTATGGGATTTTTACCTTTTTTCTTTCTTTCTATCTTATTTTTACTGCTTCTCTATGTCTAGCTGGCAGGCATCTGCCTGGATTCTTGTCTTGGGGTGAGTCCCTCATTCTCTCCTCTTTCTCTCATTCTTTTCTTCTCTCTTCTTCCCTTGAGCCTAGGTTTCTCCTCCTATTTATTCTCTGTCTTCCAGCCCCTTTCTCTGCCCAGCTATGGGTCATTCATTTCTTTATTAGACCAATCAAGTGCCTTAGGCAGGCAAGATGAAACAAACACAACACGTTTTCATCATTAAACAAATGCAGCATAAACAAAAGAAACACCCTTACAGTTAAAAGTAATATTCTGCATCATAAACAAATGTAACATACCTTTGCCTTGCTAAAATAATAATCCACAATAACTGGCTTCCGCCATACAGAATCATGTCTTTGAGAAACCATGGAACAGCTGCAGTTGATAAAGCTGCCTTCCATCCATCAGTGGTAATTTTCATATTGTTGCCATAAGTACTAGAATTGACCACTTAGATAAACGGATAGTGGAGGGTGAGAGCCAGGTGTCTCACTAGGAATGAGGGAAAGAACCTAGTATGGTGGAGGTAGACATGGAAGAACTGGCCTTATGTCTATGAATGTATGCTGGCTTAATATAAATGTGAAAAGCTACAGATAGAAATACTAATTGAGATGTGTATGTTTTTGTGAACACAGAGTTCCTTTTCCATTTTGCTCCGGGGCAAGGACACTCAGCAGCAACATCCATAGTTAGCAACCAGACTTCACTTCTGGGAATCCCCTCAGGAAGGGACAGGGGATCCTAGGAGAAATGACGGATTCTAGGACTGGGGTAGCTAATATATGTGAAGAGGTTGGATGAAGCATCATATGGAAGGAGAGACAAAAGAAGGCTGCCCCTGCTTTCCAACTCTGTAGATACAAGGAAGTTTGTCAAAAAGCCAAAAGACTCAAAAGACTGTAAACTGAAGGAGTGATGGATTACCATACTATTATAAGGAAATGACTAATTAAGTAGGAATTTTATATAATATATACAAATACCCTGCCTCAAGGAGGCATGCATAGTTCCTGATAACTTAAGTGTGGGCTATAAAGTGACTTCCCTCCCAATAGTGCAGAATAGAAATTGTGGGGACAGAAATTTGACAAGCACTCCCTCAGCCAAGTGACCAGAGGTCATTGAACAGTGACCAGTCCTGTGGATGCTAGGTAACCTTGGTAAGATGCGAAAACAATGGCACCTTGCCTCTGGAGGCTTCCTTAAAGGGATACTAAGTAAATGAAGTCTAATGAGAGAAACACTTGGCAGATCCCGCGGAGGGACTTCCTTTAAAATGCCTTAAAATGGTTAACTTCCTCGAAAAGAAACCAAGCCTAAAGCTAGACGTGGTGGCAATGCCTGTAATTCTAACACCTGATGATTGGGTCTGAAGGAGCATGGGTTCAACGGCAGCCTGGGCTCCAATGTGATGTTCTTTATAAAGGACAAGAAAAGAAAAAGAAAGAAAGAAAGAAAGAAAGGAAGGAAGGAAGGAAGGAAGGAAGGAAGGAAGGAAGAAAGAAAGAAAGAAAGAAAGAAAGAAAGAAAGAAAGAAAGAAGTATCTGTCACAGTTGGAAGGATCCCAAGGAGACACGGTGACTATATGTGTCTGCAATGGTATTGCTGCATGCATTGTTGGGGACAAAGAAGCTTTAGAAAGAAAGGGTTTGCTTCCGTTCAGTTCGAGGTACAGTCAATCATAGTGGGAGAGTTAGGTCAGCAGGAGTTACATCAGCTGGAGCATAGTAGCTGGACCCATTTCCTGGCCGTCAGGAAGCAGAGAAAGATGAGTACTGGGCTCAGCTCACTCTCTCTTTTGTACGTAGTTCAAGACCTCACCCAGGGAGTGGTGCTGTATTTAGGGTTGGGTCTTCTCACCCTAGTTAACCCAGCCTAGAAACTCCCTCACACAGATGCCTAGAGATTTGTTTCCATGATGATTCTAAGTCTCATCAAATTGACAATCAAGATTACTCTCACCCCTGAAGGGATTCCAGAACAGATAAAACCCAGTAAGCACAATGAGCTTTGCTAATCATTGTGCATGGTGATTGATGTAGTATCTCGTCATTCTGCTCACTATAGTGTAGGCACCATGCTGAGGTAAGATACTAACAATAGCAGAAATTGGATATGGGATATATGGAGACTTCGTATTGTGCTTGTGATTTTTCTATAAATGTAAAATAACTCTAAAAAGCCTTGCTTTTTATTTTTCATTATTATTATTATTATTGATTATTGGTGGCAGTGGTGGTAGTGTGTGTGTGAGTGTGTGTGTGTGTGTGTGTGTGTGTGTGTGCAGGGAGGTCACAGCACAGCTTTCAACAGTTGGTTCTTTCCTTCCAACATGGTGGCTGGGGCTTGAACTTGGGTTATCAGGCCATGAAGGAAGCAAGCATTTTTACCCCAAGTCAACTTCACTGCCCCACCTCAAACAAGCTTTAGTTTTTAAAGCTAGACTGTAGCAAGCTTTCTTGTTGGGGTATATTTTAATTGCCAGCCCCCAAATATCAGCACAGAGACCTCTTATTAATTATGAGAGCTTGACTACTAGCTTAGGCTTATCCCACTAGTTCTTATAACTTAAATTAATCCGTTTTATTAACCTACATTCTGCCATGTGGCTTGGTTACCTCTCCTCTGTATGGCACATCTACTCTGTACAGCCCTGGGTCTACTGGTAAAATCTGCAAGCCTAGATTACTCCTGCTCTTCCTCTCTCTCCTCAGAAATACCATCTATTCTCTCCTGCCTAGCTATTGGCCATTCAGCTTTATTAAACCAATCACAGTGACACATCTTCACACAGTGTAAACAAGTATTCCACAACACTAAACATATGAACCATGTCTGGCACACTGAAAGTATTCCCTCCATGAGTGACGATGACCTGAAGTTCTGTGTCTTTGGTGTAATTCCCCAGTTTCAGAGAACAAAGGACTTTCGCTGCCCTGGGTGTCTACACAGTGGGCCGGCATTTTGGAAACCTTTTCAAATTCCCCTGTTGTCTGTTGTGTGACTTTCACTCTTGAGAGCGAATATAGGATGTATTTGGAGAAAGAAAGCATATGGAATTTTATACAACAGTCTCCACTCAGGAAAGTATATAGGTGAAGACATCAGAGAGCGGGACCAACAGAAGCACAAAGTTAAAGTGGAGACTCGCTTCCCAGATGACAATAGCAATGATTCCTGGCTGACTGATTAGTCACACGCCTACTCTAATGGTGATTGCAAAAGCCAAACTGTCTTTATGGGCAACACCCAACCAGCCAGACTAAACAGGAGGAATTGAGGGAGTGCTTAAATGGGGGTGCTGAGTGA
Source organism: Alexandromys fortis (assembly GCF_014885135.2). Classification (NCBI taxonomy): domain Eukaryota; kingdom Metazoa; phylum Chordata; class Mammalia; order Rodentia; family Cricetidae; genus Alexandromys; species Alexandromys fortis. Next base: position 10,242,685 of record NW_026067936.1, read on the forward strand.
TGACACCAGTCTGGTGGCTTCTGAGAGCCTACATCAAATACAAGCCCACAGCCTGCAGCCAAGCAGGGGAAAGGACGCCCCAAAATGACTTAAGCAAACTAGTGGCAAGAAAGGAGGAAGATCCATAGCCAGAAGGACAGTGGGGACCAGAGAGTCCAAGAGGATCAATGGTTGAGTCACTGGGTATGGCGGTTTTTAGCCTTAACTCTTAGAGAAGTGGCTTCATATGCTTCCTCTTTCTTTGGTATTTGTTTGTTTGTGTATTTATGGTGTGTGTGTGTGTGTGTGTATGTGCGTACACACATGTGGAAGTCACACGACAACTTGCGGGCCTTGGTTGTCTTCTGCCGTGGTGGTTTCATTTGTGGATTCTCTGAATTCCCTGGGGGCAAAGATACAGGCAAAGCCTGTGGCACGATGCTGTCCAAGAGCCAAAGAGATGTGCAAGCCCAGATCCCAGCACTGAAACTCAGCTCTTTGTAAGATGTTGAACAGAAGCGCTGTGACAGTCACTGCTCTTTCTTCTTGTTTGTTTGTCTCTGGCAATGGGAGCCACACATTCTAAGCAAACATTGTGTTGCTGAGCCACGGCCTCAATCCACTTCTGTTTCTTTTGACCTCTTGACCTTCTTGACTTCATTTTTATTTATTTTGCGTCCGCCTTGCTAAATTGCTCAGGCAACCAGCCTTGAACTCACTCTGTAATCCAGCAGGGTTTGAGTCTGTGCTCCTCCTGCCTCAACCTCCCTAGCAGATGGGTTTATCAGCCTGTGACACCAACCTTGCCTTAAGATATACCACATAAAAGTTATTTATTTTAACTGCATGAATGTTCTGCCTTCCTGGGCATGCCTAGTGCCCTTGGAGGCTAGAGTGGGCATTGGAGCCCCTGGGGCTGGAATTACACATAGGTGTGAGCCATCACATGGGTGCTGAGACCCACTCCTCAGTCCCCTGGAAGAGCAGCCCATGTTCCCACCCACTGAACCCTCTCTCCAGCCCAACATGGACCACTTTAAAACAAAAATAAACAGCTTTCCACAGTTGCAGGGCTAGGCTGTTTGGTTTTGTGGGTGTGGTATCTCTCTCTCTTGTACCTCGTGGCCGAGAATCCAGCAGGAGAGGGACAGTCTTTTGCTCATCAAGGCTGGCCAGGAAACAGGAGCCAACACACTGACTCAGTTGCTAGGCACAGACAGTGTCTGAGTATGCGATCTCAGGCATCATTTCTCAATCAATCTTAGTCATCACCTAAAGCTGCTCCATGCTGTGTGCTCACACTAGCGAGTCCTTCCTGATGTCCTCTCTTGAAAGCATCTTACAGGTACATGTCTGGCAGGTGCGCGTAAATAGGTATTTTGCAAAATTGATATTAAGCAGGCAGGGGTAATCTGACCACTCAAAATGCATTACGGTCAGGTCACTTACTTACTGAGAGGCCTGCATCTTAGAAGTATGTTTTCTCTGACTCCTCCCACATCTTTTCAGTCTACTCTTTGGTTTGTTTGAGGCAAGGTTTATCTATGTCTCCCTGACTGGCCTAGAACTTGCTGTGTAGACTAGGCTGTCCTTTGCCTCCTGAGTGCTAGGATGACAGACGTTTGCCATCATGCCTACCTCCGGTCTACTTTAAAAATAACGGACTGAGATCAGCATCAGAATATTATGCTGATGACATGAAATATAGTTATCTAATTCAGTGGTTTTCAACCTGTGGCTCACAACCCCTTTGAGGGTCACATATCGAATAGCCTACATATCAGATTCACAGCAAAATTAGTTATAAAACAAAATTAGTTATAAAACAAAATGATTGTATCACTGGGGGAGTCAGCACAACATGAGGAACTGAACTAAAGGGTTGAATTTAAAGCATTGGGAAGGTTGAGAACCACTGGTCTAATTATTTTTAAAATGTGCTGTGTATGATGGGCACTGGTGGCACACTCCTTTAATTCCAGTGCTCAGGAGGCAGAGGCAGGCAGATTTCTGGGAGTTTGCAGCCATTCTGGTCCACAAAGTGAATGCTAGGACAGCCAGAGCTGTTACACAGAGAAACTCTGTCTCAAAAACCAAAACAAAACTAACAAAAAACCCCAAAAGTATTAAATACAAAATTCAAATATGACTAATTTCACACTATTGCAAAATTCCTTTCACTGACATATAAGTGGTCTATTTAAGTAATCTTTTTTTGTTTTGTTTTGTTTTGTATTTTTCTGGCTGCTGTGAGTGCAGACCTAGAAACCACTTTCACAGAAGGCCCTTGGAGTTGCAGAAGGGAACATAGCTTTTACATCACCCTGGAGTCCAGCCAGCTGTACCCTCCTGACATATTTAAAAAACCCAAACATGGTATAGAATAAAATTCTCTAATCAGGTAAAAATGGCATTCAAAACACGCAAGCGTGGAGCATCATGCAACAGTGATGTCAAATGGGATTTAAAGTTTGAGGAATTCCATGATCCCTAATCTCTTGGGTTTGTAAATGGAGAAGCCAATTAAAGCCCCGGATCTTTTCCCTCAAAATATGGTGTGTCATTTGGCTTATCGTTTTTTCTGTCCATGTGTCCTCTGACGCGCACTGTCAGGCTTCAGGTTAAGAATCTGATGTGAGGAGATGTTCGCCAAAGGACACATGCTCACATCTAGGTAGGATTGATGAACAGGAGACAGAGCCGCACAGCATGCCTACCCATAATGCAGTGTACTCTCGCCACAAAAATGAGAATTATGAGAGGTAATCGGCACCATCTAACCCTCCTACCAAGTCTATGCATTTCAAGATATCGTGCTGGCCATGATAAGTACATGTAATTTTATGGTTAAGCTTTAAAAGAAAATCAATTGATTTTTAAACAGATGTGGACGTCATTTAATTCCTTCCTTTACCGTGGTTGGAACTGGGAGGCATGGCATCTGGAGGACGGTGTGCTAGGGTAAGGCGGGGTGGAGAGTTCACCACAGGACAAAGTAATCATTAATATCAGTTATGAAACTCCTTCTGTGTATTAGTGGGGTTATTTTTGTTGCCGTTTTTAAATCGTTGGGGCCGACTCCAGGACCTCACACGTGTAAGACAAGAACTGTCCCATCTGCTCTCTGTTCCTTACCCTGGTTATGAAACTTCTAACCAGATTTCACTTAACTTCGGTGGATTGATGTGGGAGGCCCCCTCCACCCAGACGTGCCCTGCCCCTCCACTTCAGATAGAGCCTCATATGCTCATATATAGGGTCCTTTGCTAACATGTGTCTAGTAACTTCAGCAAGCCTTTAAGCACTGTGCTCTGTTCAAACACCAGACACAAGTATGATGGAGTATGCTGTGGGCCCCTAGCCCTGAACCCAGGTCTCCCTACCTGCTGTGAAACTGGACCACGATGCCTGCCCACTGCTCCAAGACACAGCTCAACAGAGCACCATGGAGATGCTGGAGAGACCTGGAATCTCTTAAACAGCCTTGCCGAAGCAGACACAGGGCCAAAGCGTCTGGCAGGATTAACATTAAGCAAAGACAGCATTTGGAGGACTTCATCATCTGTTTCCTCTTTTTCTTTTTTCCCCCTTTCCAGCTAGAGTTCTGGAAATGTTTTGTATTATAATCCTAAGCAACTGGATTCCTGACATTGTTGAAATGTATTTTTAAAACCCCCCCAATTTTATGAGTCCCAGCAATTAGCTTGGATAAACTGCACATGCTGGTGAAGGGCCATGTTAAGGCCAAGGAGGAAGCTTCAATTGATATTCCAGGAAGAGAGAGATTTCCCTGTGAACACGTTTGCTCTCCAATGATCTCACATACAGAAATGTATCATCGCACGGAACAAGAGATTTTAGTGACTACCGAACACATATGTGTTACTGCACGTATTTCTTAAAAATTAAAAAAAAATAGTATTTTATGTGCATGAGTGTTTTGCCTGCATGTATGTCTGTGCACCACATGCATGAAGTTCCTGCAGGAAGCTAGGAGAAGGCATCTGATATGCCCTAGAACTGGAGTGATGCAGTTGTGAGCTGCCAACAGGGGTGCTGAGAATTGAACCCAGGTGACCTGGAGAAGCAGTCAGGGCTCTTAACCACTGAGCCATCTCTCCAGACTCATAGGCGTTTCTTTTAGGACATAAATGATTCTGATGATGAAGATAGTGCCTAGTACAGAAATTGTAAAGTACAGGAAGGGAAGAAATAAAATTGACAGAATTCCAATAAGCAGAAATGAAAGTGGCATGTGATGCATGCATTTCCAGGCTTCTTTCTCTGACTACTCATATATAATATCATTGCCCACGTTCCCATTTTAGATAAAATATGGTCATGTGTTATATGGAAACTGCATCTTGATATTTTCAACACATGTTACAGGATAAATTTTTTTAAAGTTATTAAATTTTCCTAGAAATCCTTTTTGTTTTTAATGTGATGCTGGGAACGAAATCCAGGGATGTGTGCCCGCTAGGCTTGTGTTCTCCACTGGCTGATTGTACAGAGGAGCCTTCTGGAAAACAGCTCTATCACGGCTCCACGCTGACGTCTATTTCACGCTTGCTCTGCTGTTAGCAGTCGGGGTATCTTCATTTTTCTCCAACGAATGCTGTTATGCATAGGTCCTTGAATATGTCTCTCTTTTTAAGATTCTTTTCAGTTTTTTGCCATCTATTACTAATATTGTCTATGTGGCTATATTAACTTGTACTCCCATGTACAATATATGAAGGTGCCCCCCCCTTGCCTATTCTCTTATGAACATTGGGTGCTTGAAAATTGATGGCAATTTAGTAGACTGAATATGGCTTCTGCTAGGGTTTGGTATGTCCCCAATAGGTTCCTGTGACAAGAGACATCCTGTAATGAACTTGAGTTTCATTGTGGCCATAATAAAGCTTGATGGATCTTTAGGAGCTCGATCTCATGTGCGGTCATCGTCACTATCATATATGTATCGGTGTTTTGTCTGTATATATGTTGGTGTACCATGTGTGCAGTGCCTGCTAGTGTTAGAAGAGCGTGTCAGATCCCCTAAAACTGGAGCTGTCGTGTGTTTTTTTGTGGTAACTCTAATGAAGATTTATAATGACAAAGAGCAAGATGAGCAGTAAAATACAAAATGGAAATTTTGAGAAGAAAAGAGCATCAGGTAGTGGAATAGAGCTATATTCTGTGTTCAAGGAGACAAAGAGATTAAGAAATCGAATATAGGGAGTGGTGACCTCAGAGCAAGATCCAGCTAAGTTTCCAACATGTGGAAAGGTGATAAAGGGAAGTTTAGAGCCAGTTGTGGTGGGGCACACCAGAACTTTTAAGGCAGAGGCTGACAGATCTCTGAGTTTGAGGCCAGTTTGGTCTACAGAGCAGGTTTCAGGACAGCCAAGCTTAGGCAGTGAAGGACAGAAAGCTGGTGAAGATGTGATTGCATAAGGGGCCATGTTCCAGCCCCAGTAAGGAGCAGAAGTTGGCAGCTTCGGCCACATGGCTCTGGCTTTAGGGTTAAGGATGGAAGAAATGGGTTATGGAGTTTGCTTCCCTACCTAAATAAGGCTGCGGAGGCCAGACATGTGTCAGGGGTGTCCCTGAATGGAGACCTATTAGGCCATTACGTGAAGCTGTGAAGTTGAAGCCTAGATTGCCTTGGAGAACTCACCATGTTAAAGATGCCAGAGCTGGGATACCTGCCAAGGAGAGCTGCTAACAGGGAGTGGAACCAGTCCAAGAGAAAGACGTATGTTTCAGTCAACAGACTCGAACAAAGTTGGAACTCTGAAGAGCATTTTGACATCAGACACGGAACTGTAGAGTTTGGAGTTTGCCCAGTTTTCGGTCTTACTTTGGTTCAGTATTTCCTCGTTATGCTCCCCTCTCTGTGTTTTGGAATGGTAATGTATATACTGTGCCACTATATGTTGGAGGTATGTGGTTTGCTTTCTTCTTTTGATTTTTACAGGGGGATTGCAGTTAAAAGATTACCATGCATCTCAGAGAATCTTTGGACTTTGAAACAAGTTTGAAACTGTAGACTATGGGGACTTTTGAAATCAGACTGAATAATTTTTTTTCATTGATAAGTCTATAAGCCTTTGAGGGTCAGGGAGTGGAATGTGGTGGTTTGAAGAAAAAAAAATGGCCCCCAAAGGGAGTGGCACCATTAGGAGGTGTGGCCTTGTTGGAGAAAGTATGTCATCGTGGGGGTGAACTTTGATGTCTCTTTTTGCTCAAGCTTGCCTCAGTGTGACTGCCAGTTGACATCCTCTTGGCTGCAAGATGTAGCCCTCTCAGCTCCAGCACCATGTCTTCCTGCAAGCCACCATGTCCCTTGCCATGATGATAATGGACTGAACCTCTGAAAACTGTAAGCCATCCACCCTCCATTCAACGTTTTCTTTCTAAGTGTTGCCACGGTCACGGCTCTATCAGCTCTGCTTCTCTAGAGAATCCTGACAAATACAAGTGTGTACTACCCTACAAGAGGCCAGAGTTACAGTCCCAGTACCCACTTCAGCTATGTCACAAACCACCCATAGCTTTTAGTAGGTGATCAGATGCTCTCTTATAGCCTCTGCAGGTACCTTCAGCTATGTGTGCACTCACCAACACACACGCACACACACACACACACACACATGCGCGCACTCACACAATTAAAATAAGTCTGTTTTTTCTTTTCTTTTTTTTTTTCCTTTTGGTTTTTCAAGACAGGGTTTCTCTGTGTAACAGTCCTGGCTGTCCTGGAACTCACTCTATAGACCAGGCTGGCCTTGAATCTACTGAGATCCACCTGCCTCTGCCTCCCAAGTGCTGGGATTAAAGGCATGTGCCACCACCAGCCAGCTAAAATAAGTCTTAAAAATTAGAATAGCAAGGTTCAAAAAGGAGGGCTTACTATTACAAATGTGAGATCCATTTATAAGTTACTCTTTTTTTATAGGTTACTCTTTTTTGGGATATGTTTGGAAAAACTGTACTTGTTGAAGTAACATCTTAAAGCATCCATCTGACTCACTGTCAGCAAATCTCATACAACTTTGGACACGTCATTGAATCCGTAAGAGAGCTGTGTAGGGTTCGTGTGCCACGCACATACTGCTCTCAGAGGGAGTAAGTGGAAGCTAAAGCCAGACTGGCTTCTCTGGCTGGGGGAAATCACTGTGAGGTCTGCCTAGAGTCATGCTCACCGTGGGGACAGAGGGGCGCCAGTATAAAGCCTGCTGTGGAGAATTCCCCGTCCCACTTTTAGCCCCTGGCACAAAGCAGGCCCTGCGCTTCTCCTGCACTCTATTTCCATCCGCCCTCCTCCACATACTTCACCAAAAAGCACCAAGTAAATCATAGCCAGCCTCGTTTGCCACAACTACTCCACGAGTGTTCTCCATTCATTTTTCTACGGGCCAATTTGCCTTCTTTTTCTCACGAAGAGGAGGCCGGCAGCAGGACTGGGACTGGAACTGGTGGGTAGCCAGTAAATGCGGTGGTGGTGAGGAGACGCACTTACACAGCCCTCGAGAAAGTTCTGGAATTTCAGGTGACAATGTGATAAATCCTCTGGCCTCCTGGGAAATCAGCTAGCCCCTGCCAAATATCCTTAGTTGAAGGTACTGTCGACAGACGCCAAAAGTACATCGTTGTTTATTTTCTCCGTGGGGAGCCTCTGTGTTCCCTCTTGACCAGAAAACAGAAAGAAAGCCGATGTTCAGTCTAATGCTGCCCATTCCAAGATAAATTTGTTTTCTGTAGACCCAGGGAAAGAACAAACAGTAGACATATTGGCGCAATTTGCCTTTGCCCTCTGGAGAAGCTGGCATCTCGAACCCATTGTTTATGCTCCCTGTTTGCAGACAGGTGATGAGGCTCAGGCTACTTCCCCGGTGCTGATGGGAACTGGCTTGCATTTAAACCAGATGGCACGTCCAAGGCAGATTGATTACATTTGGAGAGAAGAAAGGGCGAGATTTAAAACACACACACACACACACACACACACACACACACACACACACACAGAAAGACGTCTGATCTTTGCTTTTAATCTTGGCTTGATCAATTAGTGCTTGAAAAATATCCTTAGCAAAATATAGAACAGGAATTGCCTTTTAATTGAGATGCATGTTCTATAGACACTCATCTGTGTAAAACAAATCAAATAACAGCTAGCAGAGACCACATATGCTTTTCTTGTGGTAATGGTACCGAATGCCAAGCTCTGACCTGGGGCTGGGGGAAACTTTTGGTTTAAGGGATTTTTGCCTGCCCAGAGTGATGTTCTTCTAATTTATCTGTAAAAGCCCAGTACAGTGGCTCCTGGAGCCAATGCTAGTTCTCCTCTGCCCCTGGTCTTACGACTCTTCGACTTCAAACACAGCAATAGCTCTCAGGGACCCAGACTGGTCACATCCATCTCCCCAAACCCTCAACCAAAGGGACCAGCTATGTGAGTGTTGCACCCCACCCTCCTTTGAGCCTTGATTCTTCTGTTTCATGTCTTTGCTTTCATTTCTGGGGTAATATGAAGAGCTACTACTCAGGGAGGTTGTGAGAATTAGATGAAATATAGTGTGAAGAGCACATAGCACCATGCCTTGCAGACGTTGAAATGTGTGTGTATGTGTGTGTGTGTGTGTGCATGTGTGCATGTATGTGTATACAATTGCATTCACATACCCATATAGGGCAAGAGTGGTAGAAAAACATTAATCATCTGAGGACATTGAATTTTTTTTTTATTTTCGAGACAGGGTTTCTCCGTAGCTTTTTGGTTCCTGTTCTGGAACTCACTCTGTAGACCAGGCTGGCCTCAAACTCACAGAGATCCGCCTGCCTCTGCCTCCCAAGTGCTGGGATTAAAGGCGTGCACCACCACCGCCCGGCTTTGAAATTCTTAATATACCTCAGCTCCTATAACTGGCAGTTACTCTGGGATGTTGCAGTTATTGGGGCTCGATGACATGATTCAACCAACTTTGCCTTCATTTCTAGCTATGAAATGAGAACCACAGTGTTGGTGGAGACTGCTCATTTGTTCCTGGCCGCTCTGACCCCGATAATCACACATAAACTATATTAATTACAACCTTGTTTGTCCCCAATAGTTTAGGCTTATTCCTGGCTAACTCTTACATCTTAAATCAACCCATTTCTATTAATCTGTAATCACCATGAGGCTATGGCCTACTGGGAAGGTTCTATCTGGTGGCTGGTGTCTTTCTTCTCTGGCAGCCACGTGGTGTCTCCTTGACTCTGCCCACACACTCTCTATTTTTTCCAGCCTGGATATATTCTGTTAAGCCATTGGCCAAAGCAGCTTCTTTATTAGCCAATGGTATTTACAGCATACAGAGGGGAATCCCACATCACTACAGTGGACATTTCTATTCAAGTTGTCTGTCGTACCTTGAAGACTCCTGCCTTCACCAAGGACAGTGGGCCAGTGCCCCATGCTTCTCCTCTCTTGTAATTTTAGACATAGCCAGCATTTTGTAACACTGCTCCTTCCTATCTGGCTTAAGACAGCACAGATAAAATCACCTCCATGATTTTGAATAGACCATCTCCTTTTTAATCTGGCTTTATAGAAATGGAGGCCATCTAAGGGAGAAGGAACAGGTAAAGGGCCATCATTCTAAAAGGTCCTACGCTTGCTCCAAAGAGACACAGTAGTCAACCTTCCCAGACTGAGGGAGAGTTCTGATGTGGGATATCCTTCTGCGTTGCTTTTATTGGTTGATGAATAAAGCTGTTTCAGCCAATAACTTAGCAGAGTATATCCAGGTGGGAAAGTCGAACACACAGAAAAAACGAAGGCAGAGTCAGGAAGATGTTGTGTAGCTACCAAAGAAGGACACCACAACCTCATGGTGATACACAAATGAATAGAAATGGGTTAATTTAAGTTGTAAGAGATAGCTAGAACTACACCTAAGCCACCAGCCAAACAGTGTTTTAATTAATATAGTTCCTGTGTGATTGTTTGGGTCTGGGTGGCTGGGAAACAAACGTGCAACCTCTGTTTAGGGAGCTCAAGGTCACCTTCCTGTGAAGTGTAGTAACCCAGCCCTGGTTGACATTAGCTCTGCTGGGTCCATTGATTACTGAATTTCCTTAAAGACCAGACAGGTCCTTCCTATACTCTAACATTAGTCAGAACCAGAGCTAGTCACAACCTCTGGCCATGAGGATTTTTACTTTGAAGCTCCAAAGTTGCCGGGTGAATGAAATCAGCACTATTCTGAGAGCCTAACGCGGCTGGATTAAGAGAAGGAGCTGAGTTTCTGGGACACAGTGTTTTCTGGAACTCTGAAAGCATAAAAGAAGAGCAAAAGGGGGGAAAAAAGCTCCTTTTAAAGAGCCAGTAGGTGAAGAAGCGATACTCAGTTCCCAGGGCTGCCTGGTTCTGAGCCCAGACTGTCTCTCATTGTGGGAACCCCATAGCATTGTCTGAACTGGAACATTAGGTCACTGCAACAAAAAGGTGAATTGCTACTGACCAAATTAAAATTCCATGGCAGAGTATGCTTAATGGATCTTTAGAATCATGCCTCTTAATCCAGATAAAATAATGTAAACAGAAAAAGGTCAGGTGGCAAGTTGTCTCCTAAAAAAACTGTCACTATCTCAGGGATTCCTGGTCAGTTGTCCCTGTATTTTCAGTCCTTCGGTAGCATCTACTCCAATTGCAGACTTGATCCCTGGGAGGAAATAATTAATGCTGATAGGGTTCTTTTATTTTTTTCTTTTAAAGAAACCCAAACTGTATTACAACACCAAACACCCTACAGACCAAGGACAGTGTCCAAAGGAAGTTTCCCATGTCAATAATGGGTCTTCGCAGGAAAGGAGGGTGACGTGACCTTTGAGAGAAAGAGCAGCCTGGTGACATGCTGGAGATGGGGCTAGTGGAAAGGACCAAGTCGACAAGGATGGCAATGAGACTTCAGTCTTTGTGGGAGTCCGACCAAGAGGGAAATCTGTCAAGACAAGATGGAGGAGAGTTAACTATGCTGAAGATGGACCAAAGCTCAAAGATGAGAACGCTCACTGGAGTTTGTGACTGGTCTTAGTTAGGGATAACAACATGCTATGTAAATGGAAAGAGACCTTTACCTGGGATACCCAGGATGCTCCTGGCACCTTAGGCACATTTTGACAGCCTAGCTCAAGACATTGCCTTACACACACACACACACACACACACACACACACACACACTTTCCGACATTGCCTTACACACACACTCCACCCCTGAAAAGACTGGATGCTCCAAACTCTAGTGCAAGGCTCCATACACGGGATGTCACTGTACTCACAGGGCAGCTGCTCCAGGGCTAACAGTGTCAGAGGCAGAGAGACAGTTAAATAAAAAGGCCTATACTTGGAAGGTTTTAGACCGTTCATGAACTGGATCCATGACGTCAAACATCCAAGGCAAGAGAACTTCTGAGTCTTCCTTTGTCAAGCAGACGTTTGTGTTAGGAAAAGGGATCAAGAAGAGGCTTGCCAATGCAGAATGTGGAGGTAGCTCTATAGGCCCATATCCATATGCTGAAGAATATACATGTGCTACTTCATGCTAGCAGATGTGTACTTGCTTCATGGAAGCTGGAGAGAGAGAGAGAGAGAGAGAGAGAGAGAGAGAGAGAGAGAGAGAGATATTGGGAGGGATTTTCTTTGAGGGCACAGTCCTAAGGACCCAGCTTCCTCTAATAAGGTGCCATTTCAAAATATTTCGGCCACCCCTCAATAGTGCCAGGCTAGAAACTAAACATTTAGTATGGGGGCCTTTGGGAACATCCAAGAGCCAAACTACAGCACCCCCCATTTATGTTGGAAGCTGTCAACACCTGACATTTAAGTTCTTTCATACCTAAAATGTTCTAGAAGGTGGAGGGGGCATGTTCCCTTGGCACATCAGAAAATTAAACACTTGGAATTGGAGCATGGGCTCAGTAGACCAGGGTGGGTGTCCATGCAGAAGTTCTATATAACAGAGTTCCCCTTCCCTTCGTCCCTCCGGCCCTCCCTTTTCCTTCCCTCCCTCTCTGCTTTCCTTCTGTTATCTAAAACATTCTTTCTCCTGATTTACTATTTTAGTTTTCAATTGACTGGCTTTTAAAGAATTCCGTTCTCTTCTTTATTTGAAACACCATTGTAGCCAAAATTGGCTTCACACTTTAAATGGTCTTGGCCCTTAGGCTGCTGGAGCGACTGGCTTGCACTACCGCACGTAGCTTCAGAGACTCTGGAACAGGCTTCTCCCAAACTTCCTCAGCATTGACTTTGCTCCAGGAAGATACTTTGTCTCACATGCCTGACAGACAGTCTGGGCTCCTACTCTCATAGTGGTGGGGCCGGGTTAGGGGCGGTGGGGGAGCCTTTCTAGCCAAGGTGATCTTGAAACACTTTGCAAGCAGAGAACAGTTCCTTGCAGGCAGACTCACTCAGCTCATTTATACCAGGCTTGGGAGGGGCACAAAGGCTGACTGGCTGGACACCACTCAGCTCCCTCTATGAGCTAAACAGATTATCTAAAGATGAAGGGAGAAGAGTTTTCTGAAGATACTTCTATTGGAAGGGTACTATTTTTTTTTTTTGATCGCAACTGTTTAGTAAGGGCTTTCTAGATGCAATCTAAAGCACTTTAGGACCAAGGTGGGGCTATTTAAGATGCAGTAGGGCACCGAGGTCTTGCCTGGGTTTCCTCCTCAGGCAGAACTTCAGCTTATTCCATTTGTTAAAAGTGGAAGATTCAGAGCTGACACTCAAGAACAGCGTAGGCCAGGGTGTGCTCAACCACCCCACCCGTGGAGTCAGCAAACCTCTCAATATTTACTGGCGGATTAGAGATTGCTTAATGTCTTTGAGGCTCTTCCTACCTCCGAGAAAAACCAAAGGGTCAGCCTCCATGATTTAGAACACACACACACACACACACACACACACACACACCACCTCCAAGAGAATACTGGTGTCCATGAGTATGTAATTTCTCAGGATGTCCTTCAGGGTGAATGCAGATAAATATGGACAGCTAAATTACTGATTTTGCCCGAGGTATCCAAGACTAACCCTGGGAGCGTTCTTACTACAGGATGCTCGCCGAGGACTTGTAGTCATCAGTGGTGTGGATGTTCCGTTTGTTTCTCTCTCTGAAGAAACAAATGCACTGGACATGGATGGCCCTTGAATGTCTACAAGTGTGCAGTAAAGCTAGAGTATGGTAAGCAGTGAGTTTAATCAGTTTAATTTGAATCCCAGAGGGTGAGAACTATTTGATTACTTAAAAACTCCATTGTATTTATTCGTCGAGAATTTTATACATGTACAATGAGTATTAATCATAGCTAGTTTTCCCATTCAACTCCCTCTACCCCTCCCCCCCATTTCCCTCCTAACTTCATGTTTTTCCTTTCTTCTCTCGCTCTTCCTCTCTTTGAGTTCTTGCTTTCTGGAATCTTTATTGACTCCAAATAGCTGCCCTTATTTCAAGGTGTGGGGCCAACTGCTAGAGCCTTAGCTGCGCCCTCAATGAAAGTGACTGTCCTTTTCAACCAGCCATTACTCGCGAATGGTTCCTTAGATAAGGTGACGAGCCAACTGTGAACAGGGTTTCAAGTTCACAGATAAATTCGGAGGAGATTTTTTTTTAGTATGGATATGCTATTAGACCAACTCCTTTCAATGGGAACAAACCCAAGCTGAACACAGAGAAAATAAGTCTTATGCCACCGTCATTCTCTTGACTCTCCAGAGCAACAAGAATGTCGGATTTAAGATGTAGCATGTTTCATGAGGTTGTGACGCTAAATGGGTAGGGATAGCCCAGATAAGACACTAGAGAGGTGCTGGCTCAAACGAGGGGAGCTGGAAACTAGGCTTTAGTTGACCTAGTACACATGAGCCCCAATAACTACTTATCAAATGGATTAGAGGTTGTCTACTCTCACCTATCTGCCTTTGGTTTAACCACACTCTCGTTCTAAGCTCCTTTGACACCGGGTCCTTGCATTCTGCCTGTTCCGCAATGGTGTGGATGAAGGGTGCAGGGTAGGGAAAGTGAGTAAGAATGAGTAAGGAAGCCGGCTAACTCCTACGCTTTAGGAATGAATAAGAAATCCTTAGAGACCCACAGCCAACAAAGAACCCGATGCAGGGGAACCCAACTCAGAGACCCCAGAGTCCCACACAGCCTTGAGGGTCGTGTAAGGTGAGCCTCACAGAGGGACAAGGTCCACACCACTAACCCCACCAAGCCCGGCGCCCCCAAGCCTCTCAGTTTGCGCTCCCTTTGCAACTCCCGCCCCCTGGGCGGTGCCGGGAACCAGCAGCGCCTCCGCCGGTCACGTGGGGGCCGCTCCACCGGGCGGCGCTGTAGCTTTCCAATCGCGCCCTCCCAGCGCCGGGGACGCGGCGCTCGCGCTCCCGCCCGAGCCGCGGGGAAACGGAGACAAGGAGACGCCGCCGCCCCCGGCGCGCCCCGGCCCTGCGCCCGCAGCATGCCGGCAGCGGAGCCGAGCGCTGCCCTCCTCCTGCTGCTAGCGGAGGCGACGCCGCCGGCCTCCGGACCGCCGCTGCGAGGGTAGCGGGGCTGGAGTCGGCTACCCAGACACAGCGAAGCGGCCGGAGCTGGAAGAGGAGCAGGCATCCTCCGCGGCGCGGCGGGCGGCGGCCCTGCTGCCCGGCGCGCCCATGGCCCGGGAGCACGGAGAATGCGAGCCGCGCTACGCGGTCGCAGCCCAGCTCCGAGCCGCTTGCCCGGAGCCCCCCAGAGCTGCCCGCGTCGCCTCCGCCCCCCAGCTGCGGGCACCCGATTGCTGGCTGCGCTAGGACCCACGGCCGCTGGCCGCGCAGGGGTGGTGGCTCGGGAGCAGCGGGAGCGCGAGGGCCCGGGCGCCGGCTGGGGTGCAGCGCGGCATGCTGCTGCGGGCTCCGGTGCCGGCGTGAGGGTTGTCGGCGCGGGGCCCCGCCATGGCTGGCACGGACAGTGGCAACCTGAAGACGGTGAGACTGTGGCGGGACGCCGCCCTGCGCGCCAGGAAGCTGCGGAGCAACCTGCGCCAGCTCACGCTCAGCTGCCCGGGGGCCGGAGGCGACGCACTCGACTCCCCAGACGCCCCCCAGCTGGTGCTGCCGGCCAACATCGGGGACATTGAGGTGCTGAACCTGGGGAACAACGGCCTGGAGGATGTTCCTGAAGGTCTGGGGTCAGCTCTGGGCAGCCTTCGCGTCTTGGTGTTGCGCAGGAACCGCTTTGCCCGGCTGCCCCCTGCGGTGGCGGAGCTAGGCCATCACCTTACTGAGCTGGACGTGAGCCACAACCGGCTGACAGTCCTGGGTGCCGAGGTGGTGAGCGCCCTAAGGGAGCTGCGCAAGCTCAACTTGAGCCACAACCAGCTGCCAGCGCTGCCTGCCCAGCTGGGTACCCTCGCCCACCTGGAGGAGCTGGATGTCAGCTTCAACCGGCTAGCACATCTGCCAGATTCCTTCTCCTGCCTCAACCACCTGCGCACCCTCGACGTGGACCACAACCAACTCACCGCCTTTCCCAGGCAGCTGTTGCAGCTGACTGCCCTGGAGGAGCTGGACGTATCCAGCAACCGGCTGCGAGGCCTACCTGAGGATATCAGTGCCCTGCGTGCCCTCAAGATTCTCTGGCTTAGTGGGGCCGAGCTTGGCACCCTGCCCAGCGGCTTCTGCGAGCTGGCCAGTTTAGAAAGCCTCATGTTAGACAACAACGGGCTGCAGGCTCTGCCCCCCGAATTCAGCCGCCTGCAAAGACTCAAGATGCTCAACCTCTCTTCCAACCTCTTTGAGGAGTTTCCTGCTGCGCTGCTGCCCCTGGCTGGTCTGGAGGAGCTCTATCTTAGTCGCAACCAGCTCACCTCAGTGCCATCCCTTATCGCTGGGCTGGGCCGGCTTCTCACCCTGTGGCTGGATAATAACCGCATCCGCTACTTGCCAGACTCCATTGTGGAGCTGACCGGCCTGGAGGAGCTGGTGCTTCAGGGCAACCAGATCGCTGTTCTGCCCGACAACTTTGGCCAGCTCTCCCGGGTAGGCTTGTGGAAAATCAAGGACAACCCACTGATTCAACCCCCTTACGAAGTCTGCATGAAGGGGATCCCTTACATCGCAGCCTACCAGAAGGAATTGGCTCATTCCCAGCCAGCTGTGCAGCCCCGCCTCAAGCTGCTCCTAATGGGCCATAAGGCTGCAGGGAAGACCCTGCTCCGCCACTGCCTCACCGAGGACAAAGTGGAGGGAGATCAAGGAGGAGGGGACAAGGACAAGAGCTACCTACTCTTCCCTCCCCTTGGGAGCAAGGGCATCGAGGTGACCAGCTGGACTGCGGATGCTTCCCGGGGCCTGCGGTTCATTGTGTATGACTTAGCTGGTGATGAAAGCTATGAGGTGATACAGCCCTTCTTCCTCTCCCCAGGAGCCCTGTATGTGCTGGTGGTCAACTTGGCCACCTATGAACCTTGCTGCTTTCCTACTGCTGTGGGCACCTTCTTGCACCGGGTGGGGGCCCGGGTGCCTCACGCTGTGGTGTGCATTGTGGGCACCCACGCGGACCTGTGCGGGGAGCGTGAGCTTGAGGAAAAGTGTCTGGACATTCACCGCCAGATCGCCCTACAGGAGAAGCACGATGCAGAGGGCCTAAGCCATCTAGCCAAGGTGGTGGACGAGGCCCTGGCTCGGGACTTCGAGCTGCGCTCTGCCAGCCCCCATGCAGCCTACTACGGTGTTTCAGACAAGAACCTTCGGAGGCGCAAGGCCCATTTTCAGTACCTGCTTAACCACCGGCTGCAGATCCTCTCCCCCGTGTTGCCTGTTAGCTGCAGGGACCCCCACCAATTGCAACGCCTTCGCGACAAGCTGCTCTCTGTCGCTGAGCACCGAGAGATCTTCCCCAACTTACACAGAGTCCTGCCTCGATCCTGGCAGGTGCTCGAGGAACTGCACTTCCAGCCACCTCAGGCACAACGACTGTGGCTAAGCTGGTGGGACTCAGCCCGCCTGGGTCTGCAGGCGGGTCTGACGGAGGACCGGCTGCAGAGTGCCCTTTCCTACCTGCACGAGAGCGGCAAGCTACTCTATTTCGAGGATAGCCCGGCCCTCAAGGAGCACGTCTTCCACAACCTCACCCGCCTCATTGACATCCTCAATGTCTTTTTCCAGAGGGATGCTTCTTTGCTGCTGCATAAGCTGCTCCTAGGGACCAGTGGAGAGGGCGAGGGGGAGGGGGAGAGTTTCCCCACCATGGCAGTGCCCACCTCGGGTCAGGACCCACTCCGGGCCACCCAGCTTCATCATTATGTGGAAGGCTTTCTGCTGCATGGGCTCCTGCCAGCCCATGTCATCCGATTGCTGCTTAAGCCTCATGTCCAGGCCCAGCAGGACTTGCAGCTCCTCCTGGAGCTATTGGAGAAGATGGGACTCTGTTACTGCCTCAATAAACCCAAAGGCAAGCCTTTGAATGGCTCCACAGCTTGGTACAAGTTCCCATGCTACGTGCAGAATGAGGTGCCCCACGCAGAGGCCTGGATCAATGGGACCAACCTAGCTGGGCAGTCTTTTGTGGCCGAACAGTTGCAGATCGAATATAGTTTCCCCTTTACCTTTCCACCTGGATTGTTTGCACGCTACAGTGTCCAGATCAACAGCCATGTGGTGCACAGGTCGGATGGGAAGTTTCAGATCTTTGCATATCGAGGGAAAGTCCCTGTGGTGGTGAGCTACAGACCCGCCAAGGGGGTCCTGCAGCCGGACACCCTGTCCATTGCTAGCCACGCATCGTTACCAAATATATGGACCGCATGGCAAGCCATCACCCCTCTGGTAGAGGAACTGAATGTCCTACTTCAGGAATGGCCTGGACTGCACTACACTGTGCACATCCTCTGTTCTAAGTGCCTTAAGAGAGGGTCCCCCAATCCACACGCTTTCCCAGGTAGGTGGAGGGGGTATTGGGGTTCACTGGTGGTTCGCGTTACATTGCGAGTTTGGAGACATTTGTTTCTCATGTGTGGGGATGCTTCTGTAGCCTCCTAGGCTCTCCCAGGTGGATCCAGAGTGGCTATGACAATCGCCAAAAGCTACCTGAAACGCATACCGCCCAACTTAAAACATCTCCAAGTCTCCTTTATTATTCTTTGAAAGTCAGCCACAGTTTGTAGCGGGAAATCCCAGGCGACTGGCACAGAAGCTGGGATGAGGGTGGCATTAGCCCTGTGCTGAGCCTGGGTTCTCACAGCCATTAGACACATGTTGTCGCGGGGAGGAGCCTGAGTCTGTGTCGGTGGTCATAGTCTTTTGTTTAAAGTCCCGATGTAACCTCGCAAGTCAGAGTGAGGGCATGCGTTTCTTGAGCCATCCGAAGAATGTTCTGTAACCGTGGTGAGTGATGGCTGTGTGGTCTGTTAAAGCATGCTTGCCTCTGGAGAGTACAGACTTGACCAGCTCAGGACAGAGCGGGCTCACTCTGAGGGGGATTTCCTCCACTATTTCCTGGTGATATTTGAGTTTCATTGACATTGTCAGATATGTTCCTCTGGTGAATGGGACTTTCCAATAGTGGTTCATAAGTAACGAAAGGGAAAACGAGAAAACCCATGGGTCTCCTAGGGGGTGTTTCCCAAGTCATTTTTTTTTTTTGGTCTGTCTTTTTCTTTTGTAAGCAGTTATAGGCAAGTGAGAGAATTTGAGGACTGCTTGTTTGAGATTTAAAAGGAAAAAAAAATCCTCATGTTTGAAAGTGCAGCTTTAAAGGTGCAGCAGCACTAGGCAGAGGGTCTGGATTGTGTCCACCTGCCCCTCCCTCACATATGCATAGCCTCCAGGTCCTCATCCATCATGCTCTGCGCAGGAGCAGTCCAGTCCTCCATCCCTCCACCCACTGGAGCGAATCCTTGTCTGGGGATTTATTCCTGTGGGTTTGGGCAAATCTGTCATGACTGACACATGCCCATCATGGTAGTAGTTTCCTGGGCAACTGTCCTGGAAACTCCTGGTCCTTTTCTGCTTTGCCTGGGATTTTTCTTTTCTTTTCCTGATTAATGTGGCTCAAGTCTTTAGCTAGGAACTGTTTCCTCATCGTTTATAGTTCTGTGACAGCCGATTTGGTCGATAGTGTCACAAGCATCCTTAGCACAGATCCTGTGACAATAGAAACCACTCAGCCTTTCTCACCTTGGTCCCCACCCCTCGGGGTAGGCCGAGGGGTGACTGAATGCCGCTCTGATCTTTGTCTCGGCGAGAGTGCCAACAAGAACGCAGCTGGCAATAGTATCAGGGAGGCACGGGACACCAATATTTCCGAAGGGAAAGCCTTTCCGTTGCCCTAGATCTAGGTTTAATTCTTCAGCTTGAAAAAAGCCACCATATCGGGTTACCAGGCAATGGAGCCAGCCATTCTCTGTGATGATCTGGCATCTTGTCGCAGGCTCCAACTCGGTGGATGCCTCGGTTGTATCGTAGATTTGCCATTGTCTTTTATTCATGGAAGCCAAACACTTTCCTTTTCATGTTGCTGCGTTGCACAGAGTGGTTGGGCACACTGTACTCACCGCCTGCTCCACTGAAGGAGCCCTCTGGGACTAGTTCCTGCTCCGCGCAGAGGCCGGGTGTGAATTAAACTGACGTCATGCACGACAAAGGGAAGGACATAGTTGAACACGGACCAATCTGGGCTGAGGAATTCTGTCAGTGAAACAGTGAGGCTAGCAGGATTTTTTTTTTTTTTACCCTCACTTCTGCTCTTAAATTTTCACCTTCATCTATTGCATAAAGGAGCCGGCAGTGAGTTGGGAAAACAATAAGCAGGGGGCGGGGCTTGTGTCTCCATTTGCCTTTCAAATGAGGCACACCTCCTTGGCAATCCGGGTTATAAGGATTTTTCAAGTTGAGAAAGGGAAAGAGAAAAATTGTAAGAACACACATCTATATTGAGAAACATGGCATTAGTTATTTTTTATAACACGTATGGAATATTTCTGACAGAAATATTTTTTTTAATTTGTTTTCGCTTGTATTTTTCCCCCCAAAAGTAGCAGAGAGATCAGAATATTGGGAAAACTGACAATATTGTTTTTCTTTACATTATGGCAGTAGCAGCAGCAACAATAACAAAAGAACAGGATTTTTTTTCCTGTCATATTTTTCTGTGATTCCCAACATTAATTAGTAGTTGCCATAATTTTTAAAGATCTGGTAAGAACCAAAAATAATGAAATCTAGAATGTCACATGGGAGAAATGACAACATTTGATGTCCAGTTATTAAAGGACACGCCCATAAGCAATGGGAACATATTTTAGCTTAGGAGAAGCTTTGAATCTGCGTGTAGCTTTCTGTCTTTCTATGAAGTCTTTTTATGTCTTTCATTTCCTTTTGGGGGATAGGAAATTGGTGACTTCATTTTACACTTAAAGTATCAAGTTTTCTTGTAAACTCACGATTTTACATACAATGGTTTAAAAACTGATTTTTAAAAGTTTTTTTTGCTTTTGTCTACTCTGGGACATCAAGTGCCAATTCCCATGTTGCTTGGGACCATTCAACAGAAGCAGTCCCAACAGAAAGCATTAGTACCTTTTAAAACGCTCTTATACGGAAAACTCTCCTGGCCCTGCCCAGTTGCCTTTTCTGTTGAGAGCTACTTAGCTGGCTGGATGATGCGGGACTAGATTCCTCTGGCTTTCATTTTGGAGATCCTTAGCCAGCAACCATGAGTTTAAAATTTCTCACAGAGAAGATCGAATCACACTGCCAAAGGAATGACAGGTGTGTTTCACTGAAGGCAGTTGGGCCGACGTAGAGGCGTTTGTTTAAGTAAAGGTTTATGTACTTTATCTGTGGATGTTTAGTCTGCATGTGTGTCTGCATAAAGGAGAGGGGTTACAGACAGTTGTTAGCCGCCATGTGGGTGCTGGGAATTGAACCCTGGTACTCCAGTGCTCTTAACTGCCCTCCAGGGTTCTTCCAGAAACGGAAGACAGGTCTGTAAGATGCTTAAATGTCACGGTGGTTCAGCAGGTAAAGGCACTTGTCTAGCAATCCCAGGGACCTGAAACTGGCCTCCCCGTACGTACTGACTCGTGTGCGCACACATAAATGCAATAGTTTTCCAGAATATCACTGGGAGAATCTAATGCTTTCTCTGGGTGCCGACTCCTGCCTGTCCCCCCACCCTCTTCCGTTTCTGCCCCATAGTTGGTTCCATACTCTCGTTCCCAGAGCGCACTGCTCTTTCTATGGGGTGTTTGTTCACGTTTCATTCTCTTCGCCTGTGTCATTTAGACCAGAATGGTGGGCCCTCTGAGGCTGGCTGACCTGATGGACTGAGTGGCTAGAACTCTGGCCTGCAGCAGATCACAGTGGATGGATAGCATTTCTGCTATCAAACGCCCGCGGAGTGCTTTTAAGTTGGAAGAGTATGTCTTTGTCTAACTGATTTTGAATATAAGTTTTCACTTCTATTCAATTATTCACCCTCCAAGTTATGAAGTGTAATTTTTTTTTTCTTTGAGACAGGGTTGTTCTGTAACTTTGAAGCCTGTCCTGGAACTAGCTCTTGTTGACCAGGCTGGCTTCGAACTTACAGAGACCTGCCTGCCTCTGCCTCCCGAGTGCTGGGATTAAAGGTGGGTGCCACCACTGCCCGACTTGAAGTGTAATTTTTAACAATAAGGAGAAAGCAACCCAGTAAGCTTAATTAATTGTGTGGTTTTCTTTAATTTTGGATACATTCATTCACATATCTCACAAGTGTCCATATCTCACAAGTGTCCTTTGCTCCTTCATTTTCTACACCTAGTGTGAACCTGTCTGACTGTGTGTGCCCATGTGATGTGTGCCTATATGACAGTGTATTTGCCTGCCTGTGTGTACCCATGGGTACAATGTATGACTGTCTGACTGTGGATGGTTGTCTCATTGTGTGTGCCTGTCTGACTGTGTGTATCTGTCTAACTGTATGTACCCATCTGGCTGTGTGTGCTTGTCCGACTGTGTGTGCCATGTGACAGTGTGTGCCCACATGACAGTGTGTGTCTGCCTGACTGTGTGTACCCATGTAACGATGTGCCCATCTGGATATGTGTGCTTGTCTGACTGTGTGTGGCCATGTGACAGTTTGTTTTTACCTGACTCTGTGTATCCATATGACAGTGTGTGTTCATATGACAGTGTGTGTCTGCCTGACTGTGTGTACCCATATGAGAGTGTGTGTCTGTATGACAGTGTGTGTCTGTATGACATTGTGTGCCCATGTGACAGTGTGTACCCATATGACAGTGTGTGCCTGTATGACTGTGTATGTCCATATGGACAGTGTGTGCCTGTCTGACAGTGTTTGCCTATTCTAAAGTGCCCATAGGATGTTGTGTGTCTATCTGATAGTGTGTGCCCATCTGACAATGTCTGTTTGTCTGGCTCCATGTACCTGTCTGACCACTTGTGCCTATCTGATTGTCGTATGTACTCATCTGTGTGTGTGTCAGTCTAACAGTGTATGCTTGTCTGACTGTGTGTGGGTCTGAGTGTATATGCCTGTCTGATGGTACATGCCTGAGGATGGTGCACGCCTGTCGTCTGCCGCTTAGCATAGTTCTCCTGTCCCAGGAGTGGCTGTGTACACCATAATACGCCTTTGATTAGATTGTTCACTTGCTTCCTCTATGTGGAGACCTGCCCCAGGCTTTGTGGTCTCCGGAAGCCTCTCAGGTGTCCCTCCATGACTGGCGCTTTAGAAGAAGAATCTCTTTGTTGTCCTGTCAAGTTCCCAGGTGGTACCGGACAGCAAGTCTGCCCTGTCTCTCCCCCCCACCGGGCCCCCCCTCAGCTGTCCCAGCTCTCCTGCTGGGTTTGGACTGCAGCGCTTGCCCCTGAATGGGCCCTTCATTGTGACTACTGGAGCGAAGCAAAGTTCTTGCCTTATTATATCTAACTCTTACAATGACTGGAATCTGAGCATGACCTAGTTGCTTGGATTGAATTAATCATTGTTTTGTAACTTCACGAAGGTTCTTCAATACCTTTTTAGTTTAACTTTATTAATAATCGATGCCCCTGGGCCTTTATTTTCCTAAACAGGCCTCTTTGAACTCAGTAGGACTTTGCTCCAAATAAAAAGAAAGACTGGAGAGGTTTTAGTAGGGCTCAAATTATTGTAAGATTTAGGTGTTTCCGTTCTAGGGTGGACTCTCAAGGCTGTCCCTGCTCAGCTACTTGAGAACTTCCCAGAGAGAGACTCTTTGTTTGTAACACAGTTTTTCTTTCTAGTTTGTAGCACACTGCCTCCTGTTCCCCTTGCTCCCTTGAACCTGGCCTGGTTTAGCTCTTCCTTAAGTCACTTCATCTCATATCGAATACACTGATGGGGTACACTCAGGGATGTTTGGGGGCCTAAGGGAGGATCTAGAATAATAGTGTTCTCCCTGCGGTTGGGAAGAAGTGCCAGTGTTTGCCGATTACGGGGAGGGCCAGTTCTGGAGTGGATGTTGTTGGAGGTCTTCCCCGACTTGCTCCTCAGCTCTCTTCCCTCCACCGTTGCACCTTTCTCAGAGACCCAGCAGCCATCCTTAGCTTTCGTTTGAGATGAAAAACCAGAGCTAGTGCTGGTCCAGTCTTTGCTCTCTCCCGTCAGTTGCAGCTCCCATGCCCTCATGCCTGGTCTCTGCAGCAGGACACCAGGATGGTCTGTTTGGGGCAGGTGCCCTCAGCCAGGTCTCAGGTCTCTCAGACTCTGTCTTCCTGATGTAAAACCAGTTGCTGAGTCTTGCGGGTGTCGGTTTGTCTTTGTCTGGGGGTTGATGGCCTTTCCCTCAGAGGACACGTATTCTCTAGTCTGTTCTGGCATTAATGAAACTGGCCTTCTTGTCCTCCAAACGATTGATAGGGACCTCAGACACCTGCAGAATGCATGCAACCAACTCATAGACCTAGAGACACCCAACCCCTTCTGAAGAATGGTACTGTGTCCCAGAGACTTTTCTCTTTTTTTGCCTTCTGATGTTTTGTGTATTGGCAGTCATCTGGGCGGTACTGGAATGACGGAGCAGATGGGAGGGTCTCCACGGACCTGGTTTCTGAGAGCTCAAGACATGATGTTATCTCAATGATTCCAGCAAGTGGTTTTGGGTTGTTCCTAGTGTTCTTTATCTGCAAGTGTATACGTTGAGGTTTTCCGCATGATTTTTCTAGTGTGTTTGTGTGTTTTAAATCTTTGTGTATAAACTCTACACTTCCAGAAATGGGTGCATGGATAAGGGGTAGATGATTAGGATACCCAGTTGAGTAGGATGTGGGAGCCAGCCGCCCGCCGAAAGCCTTTTGTGACCTGACCCCACATTTATTCTCCTTGAATCACTGGTTACCCTAAATAAAGCACAGGTGTTCCTCCTCCGATCGACTCGTACTTTCCCCTTAACCTTGACTTCTATCAGGAGGAAGGGATCGATGCTGAGGAATACGAAGCCTTGACTGGTAGGGTGGAATGGGTACAGGAAAACAACTTTCTGCAGCTGCTTTACCCTCTCCCAGGTGATGTTGCCCCGAATTTAGCCTGCTGACTGGAGACCAGGGAAGCCCCTGGAGGAGTGACTGGCTGCGGTATAGACAACCCCCTGCGTACTGCATTCTTGGCAGCCACATCCATAACAATTCCCAGATACCCTTGCCAACAGGGCTGACTTATTTGTAGAGAATGAGAAGGAAAATTTCGGAGTTATTTTTGTTTTGGGCAGTAAGTGCTCAAAAACATGTCTTACTTATTTTTTTATTTTTAATTTTTTTTCTTCAGTGTAATATCCTAGCTAGAAATACTGGGTTTTGTTATTTTTCCACAAAAGGCAGTGGGGTGCAGTGTTCAGGGTGGTCTGAGGAGCCAGGCAGCCTTGTTGGATGCTAAGAGCCTGGAGACGCTCCTTGCTTGCTTCTGAAAAGTTCCTGCTGCTCCAAACCTTAGCCTTGGGCACCCAAGCTATTCCAGCTGTCTCTTTTTCTCATACAATTTGTACAGAGGCACTTGGTAGCAGAGCATGTTTTGGGGTGGGGTGGTTTCGTGAGTCACATGCTTGGTGTGGCTGCCTTTGCGGTTATTTGCTTTGTGTGCCTTCTCCCTTCCGTCCTCCTCCTCTCTCTCCTTCTCCTCTCTCCTCCTCCACTCCCTCTTCCTCCCTTCCCTCCTCCTCCTCTTCCTCCCCTTCTCTGTCCTCCTCCTCTCCCTCCTCCCCCATCTCCTCTTCCTCCTACCCTCTTTTCCCCATCTCCTCTCTTCCCTTTCTTCCTTCTCCTCTTTCTCCGTCCCCCCTCCTTTCTCCTCCCCTCCTCTTCTCTCCTCTTTCTCCCTCCCCCCTTCCCTTTTCTTCCTCTCTTCTCCCTCCTCCTCCTTACTTTTTTCTTCCTCTCAAGGTTAAATTTATCAAATGTAAGATCAACCATTTTAAATATGAATAATTCCCTGGTATTTCCTACCTTCACAGAGCTTTGGAAGCGTGACCTCTGAGCCAAGTGCTTGCGTAGGTAAGGAGCACTGAGGCAGGACTTGGCACCCTTCCTAGGATGAAATGTCTGGGAATTCTTCCGCCTGGCTCCAGGTGATACCTCTTTGCAGGACATGGCTTAGAGTAAGGGTTTGGGTGCTTCCCGCGGTTCCCCATTGACTGGACATCTCTCACATGACCATGTTGGGATCCTCTTTTTAGGATTGGTGAAGCTGCCTAGTCCCTTGGGTCTGTCTGTGGTAGGTAGTCTTTACTGTGTATGTGTTTGTTTTTGGTAATTTTTAAGCCATAGATACTCGGAGTGCTTGGTCCTTAGGTCATAGGTAGATAAGCAGATAAGGGCTGGGAATCTCTCAATATTAGGGTATTACATATAAGACAAGTCATTAGCTTGATTTGGCCATCGATCACTTTTGAATGCCTGCTGTATACAGACATTTGAGCTGAACCGGGAGTTTTAGGAGGATAAAATACGAGGCATGACCGTGGCCATAGAGAGCTGGGGTGGGATCTTAACATGATGGTTGAGCCTTTGGCGATAGAATCTGACCATACAGAGAAGAAATCATTGTGTGCTTGTGAGACGGCTTAGCTTTTGGTTTTTCTAGGAAAAAAAAAATCCGTTCATTTAGAATGAAGCCAACTCCCAGTTTGAATTTCCCTGAGGGAGAAGAGTGGACAGAGAGGAATGCCCACATCTCTCATTTTAATTGACTTGGATTTTAAATCATTTGTTGTGGTAACTCTGAGGCAGAGCCTGAGAGGATGCTGAAACCAGTGTCACCGCCGAGTCTTTCTAAAACTTTCCAGAGCGATTTTCTTGGTCATCTTTTAGGCTCCTGGTTTGGAAGGGTCAAGGCCATCGGTCATTTCCGAGGGCCTAAGACCATGACTGCTGACTCTGAAGACAGCACACATTAAAGTGGGTGTGGTCGCATCCCTGACTGCTGCTTACAGGTTTCTTTGTTGAGGGAGGCTTTGGTGAGCTGTCTTCCTGTTATTAACCTATTAAATGTTGAGGGAATCAAAGAGTTAAACATCTCAGATCCTCCCTGCTCCCAAGGTGAGTCATGTGCCATTGACTTGGTGTTGGAACCACGTGCCGATGAGGTGGCTCAGTGGGTAGCATGTGGACCTGGCTTAGGGTCGCCGGGACCCATGTAAAAAGCTGTTTGTCTTGGCGTGCAGCTGCAATCCCAGCTTGCAGAGGTAGAGACAAGAGGGTCCCTGGGATTTGATTGCCTGCTCGTCTTGCTGAATTGACCTCTGGCCTCCACATACACATAAATACACACACACACACACACACACACACACACACACACACTCTAAAAGTTTTTTAAAGGTAACGGGAGGTGACAGTGTCAAACCAGGAGGATACTTTGAGTTCTCAGCTGGGTTGTTTTAATGGTCTCAGCTTCCGTGCCATGCAGGTGATCTATTGTGTGTGTCATTGTGACTGTCTAAAGGACACGGCTGGGGAACGCCATGAGACTGAGTGTGAGCTGACTTTACAGCCTGCTCAGAGACTTCAGCTGGCTGAGCTCATTCAGATCCCTGGTAACCTTGTGAGATAGAGACCATTGTTGCCCTCCTTTTCCACCGGAGATGAGTTTGAGTAGGGGGTGAATTCCTGGTAAGAGCATTTTGGCTTTGCACCAGCCTTCTGTTTACCCCTCAGAGAGGTTTAGCTCCTTAGCAGGCGGCTTGCAGTGAATGTCTTTCATACCGCTAATAGCTGGGCCTGCAGGTAGTGTGGGTCAGCAGAGGTCATGGTCAGGAGTGTGAGCCACAGGGAAAGCATGCCATCGTGGTGCCTGCAAGACTGCTCTGCAGCTGAGTGTTAAAGAGAGCTTCCAGGTGACCATGGGAGGAAGATAGTGGGTCTCAGTATGTGAAGGGTACTGATAAGTTAAGTGGGTATGGCATGGATTGTGTGCCCTACGAGTTTGGTGTTGAGTTACGATGAGGAGGGAACTTCATTTAAATGACATTTCTGGACCCATCAGCTTTGGGAGCCACCCCTGCTGGCCCTTGAATGAGAGCTTTGAAGCACTGGTCCAGCATAGCCTTTGCCATGGACAGAGAGAGCTCTGCTGTGTCCTGGAAGAATTTGCAGCTGGGACCCTAGAAAGATAGGTAGCCTCAGATGACCTTTATGGGACGCTATCTAAGTGTGACTCTGGCCACATTCTCCAGGTCAGAGTACAGGGAAGAAAGGGCCATTGATTTTTCTCACAGTGGATAACTGCATGCCTTGGTAATCCATAGGACAGTATGTGAGAACATTGATTTTCCTCGCTGTAAATCTTACCATAACAGTCCCTGAGAAAGGCAAATTTGGATCTAACACATCTCCGTTCACTTTATGTGCTGCTTATGAAAATACTACTTTAATTAACCTTGCTTCCCAAAGCCCTTTTTGATGCCTACGGTTCACATGGATAACTGATTTCAGGAAGACAGGCTTTCTTGCATTGATCTCTCTGTCATTGTTTGAGTTTGTCCTTACCTCTGAGTTCATCCAAATGAACTGTATTGCTCTTTGACTGAAGTGCGTGGAAGCGCAAGATGTTTAAAAATATTCTTTGTATTTTTTTTTTCTGTTTTGACTCGGAACAAAGAATGTATGTTGCTTTTTTAAAATTGAAGCATTCTGAGCTGGTAAGATGGCTTGGTGGTGGAGGCGCTTGCCATGCAAGCCAGATGACCTGAGTTCAATCCCTGGAACCCAATCGAAGGCAAAAGGAGAGAGTAAACCCCACAAGGTCATCCTCTGATCTTTCTATTTGTGCTTTTGCACCTTATATATGCTATACATGTACTATACATACTATATACATCTACTATACATGTGTGCATGCACAAACATGCGTAACATGCATGCCATAATAATAAAATTTTATTAATTTAAAAGGGAAAGTTTTTTTAAGAGAATAAAATTAAAGCATGCTAATACAGTGGTTGGAGGTGGAAGGCTGGACTCTCTTCTATTTCTGCACCTGTCAGAGTTGTGACTTTGGGAGTCACAGTAGTTTTTGTCCTGTGGACTGGTCCCAAGGGGGTGAGATAATGCATGTATGTTGTTCAGAGAGCTGTCTCACACATGACCAGAACATCAGGGATTTCAACTACTACTGGACTGCCATTTCTCGGGAAGATCCCGAACTTTCAGATGTGCCTTTGAAAACTGGATAAGCCTGTGGGTAAAATCCTTCTTTTTTTCATAGTGCGGTCTTTTACAAGCTGACTTGCCCCGTACTGTAACATATAAATCTGGAGGGCGAAGGGAAAAGATATCACTCATAACTGAAATGTTCCACCATCACTCCACTCGTTTCTCCCAGGCCTTCCTTTAAGCTTAGGTTCTTAAACTATGTACTTAGCTCATACATATTGTACAATCATGTATAAATGATTCAAGTATTGATCCAAACAAGAAACAAAACTAATGTCCGTTACATTTCCGGGGATTTCTGCTTGCACAATAATTGTGAGCTCTTACACAATAGCGAGCAAGGCGGTTTTAGCTGTTTAATTAGTCGTGTTGCCTTGGCTCAGCCATTTGGACTCCTGCGTTTTATTGTTATAATTCAGTGTAGACCTCTTCCCTCTTTTTATTCCTTTTCTGATTTCATTTGTTTGTTGAGATTTTTTTTTTGCCTAGGATGGTCTCAAATTTGTAGCAACACCCCTGCCTCGACCTTCTGAGGATTGCAGCCATGAGGTACCACACCTTGTTTGGTGTATTTCTTTCTGAAACTAGTTTTTGTTTTTATTTTTTTGGTTATTTTTTTTTTCTATTTGGGCCATGAACTTTTATTATCATTCATTGGCTTTACAGATAAAAGAACCTAACAGAAGGGTGTGAAAACTGAATCTGTGGTTGTGGTTGTCCCTGTGTTTACACACAGGGTCAACACTGTTCCCACATAGGGGGCAGCAGCTACCAGATGCCCTCTGCAGACAGCCCTGGGCACACTTGGAGCTGCAGCATTCCTGCAGGAGGGCACCTGGTCTTAGCTGCAGCTGCAGGAGCTGGAGCAGCAGGAGCAGAGACTGCCAGTGGTGTGTGCTAGAGCAGCTGGGGTCTATTTGCAGTGCGAGCCAGTCAAGGTCCAAAGGAACCAGCAAAAATCGGCCATGCTTTTGGAAGGCATGCTACGAGAGTTTTGCACTGGGATGGCCTTTTCCAAAGGAGCACCACTGAGTGGTTGGCAGAGAATTTCATGGTCTCAGAACACGTTTACACTGCTTTCCCGCTACCTGCCAGAGCCCTTTGCCGGGCTTCCTCTCGACTGTCCATCACCTTCAGGATGCACTGAGATTTAATGGAAAGCAGCTCCTCCAGACGACTTGGTTCTGATTAGTGAGGATGTTCCCTCGTGTGCATGTTGCGTAATTATGGTGCTACTTTTCTGAGTTTTCAGATAATATCTTTTGGCATCATCTTACTGCCTTTCAGCTGTAAAGAAATTATCACACACAGTGTTTTGTCAGTTTAGATGAACTCTTCATGGAGTTTTGCTGCCGTTAAGTTTTCTTTTCTTCTTGCCTTTTTAATTATCTAAGATTTTTTCGTTTTAGCTTTACATCCCCACTCCCCCCCCCCACCCCCTCCACAATTCACTTCTTAGAGAACTTAAAAAAAAATGCATAACATCATAGCGGAGAGAGAACAGAAGAAATCATACAATGGTTCAAACAGTAAGAAAGTAGTAGCTGCTTATAGAGAGTAAAGTGAATAGTAGAAGCCCCGCCCCATCATCAGCTTCTCTTCTTTTCTCATCTGTAGATATTCTTTCAGGATAACCTGACAGAGGTTATGCATGCTCGTTTCGCACCTTGCATTTGGTCACAATGTACATTTTAGGGGCTGGAGAAAAGAATATGTACCACTCTCCCAGAGGCCCGGAGTTCGACTCCTAGTACCCACATTAAATGGCTTACAACCATGTATAACTCCAACTCTGGGTGGGTCTGACATCTCCGGTTCTTGGGGCACCTGAGCTCAAGTACACATACCAACACGCATACCCTGTTAAACCATGTATTTTGGCAATGCTTGCCATCATGGCAGTGTGAAAACAGGCACACACGGATACACGTTGCATATATGTCGACGACACATTGCATATTCTGGCCCCTTCTGTCTGTGCTGTGCGGACAGCGCATAATGACAGACCTCTGATCTCTTCTGAGCTGTGTTCTAGATTTTTAAGCTAGGAAGTTTTCTCCCTTTCAGAGTTTTTTTTTTTTTTTTTTTTTTTCCGAGACAGGGTTTCTGTCCTGGCACTAGCTCTGTAGACCAGGCTGGTCTCGAACTCACAGAGATCCGCCTGCCTCTGCCTCCCGAGTGCTGGGATTAAAGGTGTGCGCCACCATCGCCCGGCTCCCTTTCAGAGGTTTAACAATGAGCTTCTTTTAAAAAAACCTTTTGAGTTTATCAGACACCCTTTGTGCTCAGGATACTCTGGAGATGCACTTAGTCAGAATGGTGGGGCGGGAAAGAGGCTTGGGAATGAGGAGAGCTCAGCATTGCGATTTCAAAGGAGGTGACGTTTCTAGCTGGCTTCCTGTGGCATGCTGGGACGCTGTTGCTTTGAGCGTAATTATGCTTTTCACAGCTTAATTCAGCCATTATTGTGCGATGCGGTATTTAGACGTAGACGTAATTACAAATCCCAAATGTTTATAAATAAGATCACCGATCACAATAGGACTGTGGCAGTAGGCATAATGCTTGGCCCATGTAAGAAATCAATGGAAAGTAATTGGTCATGAACCATGTCCCACTAACTCAAAACACTGCCCCTGCCTCGCTGCTGGGGGCAGGGTGGTGAGTCTGTCCTATGCCTGGCCTCTGGAGTGCCACACCATCGCATCCTCTAGACCCATGCTCGGTGTGATGTCTATAGAACCAGCACTGGATGTCGGGTTCTCATAGCAAGTGGGGGAATACATTTTAAGAGGTTACCCACATGGTTTGCTTTTTTTCTGTGCATAATGAAGAAGGAATGGGTCTAACCTAGAGCAACTCAGGCCCTGGCCAAACAGGACAGAATTAAACTCCTACGTTTCAAAGATCCTTGCTGGCGCAGTTCGCTGGAAGCCAGCAATTTCAGAGTCGGCTTCTTCCAGCATGGGTTTCACCATATGTTCTTTAAAAATCCTCCTCCTCACCCCGAGAGCCCAAAATCAAGGCAGACAGTGTGGAGGGGAAGAGTGGCTCACATTTTCTGTGAACATTTACTAAAAAAATATATATATTCACTGGGACTGGCAAAGCCGAGGTGAATTTGATTCAAATATTGCTCATGAATTGCACGCGAAGTACTAAAAAAGAAATGTGAATTTTCCAATAGACTTTGCCATCAAAACCGACTCCCCTGTCTGCTCAGAGCTGGGCCGTTTTATGCTCGGGGGTACAGGAACAAAAAAAGACCTTTAAAGCCCTCCGTAGCAATTCATCTGTCCCTGCCCCTGACACGGCTGGTCCCCAGATGGCTCCAGAGCGGCACAGCCCCGGTTCTCTCCCTCTCTTGGGCGATGCAGGTGTTCTTTTCAATTTATTTCTTATCTTAAGCCCCTGCATTTTTACAGATGTAAGCAAGCCGCCCTCTGCTGCTCCCAAGGTACGCTGTTTCATCCTTTCCTCTTGGTGTAAGGAAAGGCCAGTGTACTGGTTTGCTAGTTGGTCATTTCAGGACCGTGGCAGGGGGCTGTGGCTCTGCTTCAGCGTATCCAGTTTATCTAGCCGCAGTCCATTCGCCTCCCTGGCCTCTTCTTGAACACTGTGGATACAGCTGAGCCTTGTCTCTCGAACGTGCTACAGAATTCACACTTAGCCAAAAAAAAAAAAAAAAAAAAAAAAAAAAAAACCGAGGGTTGATTGTATCTTGTTGATTACCAGAGTTGTCCAAATTCTCTTGCCTAGTCAAAAAACAAAACAAAAGAAAATGAAAACAAAGGAAAAAACAAGCAACCCTCAAAACAAAAACAGAAGGAAACAAAAACACAAAAGCAAAAAAACAAAAACAAACAAACAAACAAAAAACTAGCATCAGCAGCATCAACAGCAACAGCAACATAAAATCCCAGACAAAACAGTTTCCGGGACTGGAAAAATTGTTGCACCTGCAGCCTCAGGTGTTCTGTAGGCAGGAAGCTGTGGGGTCGGGGGACTCAAATCACCCATCTTTTACCGTCCATAAACCTCCTGATTTACAGGGCCCTTTGTGATGTGAGACACGCTTACTCATGGGGGAATCTCCATTGAGATCATAGCGCACCGGAAACCAGAGAGGAAGGATGGAGAGTTAGAATGGCGTCCATTGTTCTTTGTCAGAGAAGAATCCCATCCTTTGACCGTGGATAAATATTTGCCTTTGAAGAATCTGGTGGCGTGTCGGTGGCTTTGTTCATAGCCCTGCACAAACACATGCTCTCTCACCTCCGAGGGTGCTGAGGCGTGAGCTCTGTGGATTTTCATGCTTGGAGCCAGGCTGTATGCTATGCATGCTATGAATTGATTTCTGCCTCTTCCCCGTCTGTGGCTCGCCCCTCCTCTGACCCAGCTCATTTCTATAAAGGCCCTGACTTGTCTCGAGTCCACATGGTTTCTTATCCTAGTCGACACAGAACAAGTGTCTCTCTTGCTGCAGTCAGAGATGAGAATTGCCATACAGCTTTCTCTCATTCAGCTAAATCAGCAGCAGAGAAAGAGCCCTTGCTTCTGTTTTGTTTATGTGAAGTTCAAGGCCATGGGCTGATACCTCTAGGAAGCTCCTTTGCATTGGAAAGCCTCAGCTTCATCCGAAAACAGGAAAGAAAATTCTCTCAGTCCCTAAGCATTTGTTCCTATGTCACCATCTCCTTAGAGGTTGTGAGGACTAAGTAACTGAATAAGCATCCAGTCCCTAATACAGTTTCTGCGACATGGTGAACTCTCGATAAATGCAGACTGTGGTTGCCATGATCTTTGTTCACAGAGGCCTGAGGAACCACTGATGCCCGAGAGGGCTAAACACTTCGGGCATACTGTGCGGAGGAAGGGAGGCTGTTCCCCAGAGCCTACCATCTCTGCTATTTCTGAGTAGTTCTTTAGGGGGAAAAAATTAGCTTCCACCTGTGAGAAGTGAGGACTCCTTTAATGGAAAGGGAGCTGACCTATGAGCCATTCATATGAGTGTTTCCAACAGGGAGACTGGACTATGGACGTGAGCGAGGGCTCCCCAATGACTAGGCCCAGGGTGGGGCATGGGGTATCGGAGGAGAGTAAAGATGGAGAGGAGGAAGAAGAGCAGGCAGTAAACAGCCACCGGGCTCTGCAGTCAGTTCCAAGGGCAGAGGCCTTCTGAGACATGGGAGCCAGGTGCGTGGGGCAGGAAAAGGCCTCCAGAAGACGCATGCCCATAGATGTTCATGGAGCCCACTGGGGAGGAGAAAGGTGGTGGACACTCTAGGAGCACAAGTATTCTCTGATCAACACCCACTGAATGCAAATGTGGTATGTGTGTGTGTTTTATTTGTGTGGCTAGAAGAGAACTCTAGAGTGTTGAATCCCGTGTTTCCCCCTTGTGAGGCAGAGGGGCAGTATTGAACGGGCAGCTGGAACAGCTGGGCTTGCGTGTCATAGGCACGATCATGGCAGAGGAGGGAAGACACCTTAGAGTGACAAGAGAATGAAGTCTAGCGGCCACTTGAACTCATTTAGATGTAATGAGTGAAAAGGCCCCAGAGCATCCTTGGGGACCAAGGAGCCAGAGCCTGGGATGTTATGGAGGCAGACCTGGGTTCTTCCTCTGGTCCTGGCTCCCTCCCTAGGTGTCACTCTCCTTAACTGTCCTGTTCATGACCGGACCCTTTGATTTGAGTGGACAATTCAGGGTGCTCTTTAAGCGCCAGGAGACGAAAATTGGAGCATTTATTTTAAAGACAGAAAAAGCAGAAGTGATTTGATGACATTGGTCTCAACAGGACTGCTGGCCTGATTGGTTTATTTAGGGTTATTAGCCTCCCCGTCTCTGATGGATAACACATAAACTCCAGGAGATTTATGATCTTATGTGTAAGCTGTGCCGTTTCTCAAAATTGGCAGGGTCCTCTGGAAATAAGAGACTTTATAAATAGCATCTGGTAACTTTTCTCCGATTTAAAATATGGAAAGGCTACATGATGTCGATGGCGGCTCTCTTAGCGTCATGAATTATGTATGCTGCAAACCGTGGCATTCTCTATGGCGGCCCATAACCAATCTTCTTTTGTTCTAGTTCGTTTTCAGCGGTGGTGCCTGTGAAAGGGGAGGTCAGATTAAGTGCATTGAAGGAGTCTGTTTGGGGTAGGACCATCAGGTTTGCTGTCTGAGCCGCTGCATTGTTTTTGTTTGTGTTTTGTTTTTTTCCATCATCAGATTTGGAGCGGCTGGGAGGAGGGAACCATGTGCTGCTCACAGCTGTGGGTTGGGCTAATGATGGAGTTCCGAGGTGGCATACTCCTTGGTTCACGGCCCCTTAGAAGCTGCTCCCCCCTCCTCTGTGTCCTGACCAAACTCTTTACACTGCATGCAAAATCATGCTGGTTTGTAACCATTTTCTCATCTAGGAAGTGAAACAAATTGGAGCAAATGATTAGGAATGTGTCCGTGATCTTTTCTCATGGTGAATTTTCTCTAGTCGCTGGATGAGATTAGACAGGATTTCCAAATGTAAAATGCATGACCAGTGTGCCTCTCTCTGCTTTATTCTTCCTTTGCCCCACGAAGGGATCTGAGTGAGTCACAGAAGGCGGTGTTGAGGTTCCCCACATGAAAGTGGCCATGGCTGTAAGTTGAAGCCACTTGTGACGATGCTTACCTCTTCCTGCCGGGGAAGCTGCCACCCAGCTGCCTGATGCAGGTGTCCTTTGTAATTAATTGGAAAGAGCCCCAACCCGTGCATCTCATCTCGGGTGTGTTGCTGCCATTATCATCTGTAAAATGGTCTAAATCAAAGATCCAAGTTGTTGAAAGTGGCCTCTAATTGAGAAGAGCCCACAACCTGTGGGCCGCTTCTGTTTAGAAGCATAGGTCTGTCTAGCAAGGACTGTCTCCGAGGCATTTGTTAAAGAGATGCTGTAATCATTCAAGACTAGTTTAAAAGTTCTGGTGCTCCTTCTAAAGGGTTCATTTGGGGTGTTTGCTTCCTACTGGATTTAAAAAATCTTGGGAAGAATAATTAAGTTAGTTTATTGAGTAATGATGCGGCATTCTGCTCCTATAATATAGGAGATGGGATCAGATGCTGGGTTTTCATGGGCAGATGGTGGCTCTCACGATATTGATTCTTTCAGGCCTGCGCTCATTCAGCTAGAGTTTGTGGTGGCCTTCCACCCACAGGCCATTAGCAGGTCCAGCTTTGGAACCTGCCCTCAAGGACTTGGGCTCAGGCTGAGCAAGGCTATATAGCACAATGCAAGAGGTCAGTAGACCAAATGCCGAGAGATTTCAGAGGAACAGGAATCCTTTCAGTTGAGGGGGCCTGAGAAACCATTGTTCTGTTGGTTACTGGTGGAAGAGGCATATGGGAATAAATGCTCTTTTTTCTTCTACACAAATCATCAGGTCCCCGGGTTTTTAACTTGTCATAGACACTGTTCAGTCATTACTACTTTTGAATCACCATGAGCTCATCCTAACCTTTGTATTACCTTTGATATCCTGGGATTAAATTAAAGGAGTAGATTACTGAAAATGGTTTTCTAAGGGAAGCCATGTAAGGAGGTGAGTGTATGGGTCCTTTTATTTTTACAACCTATCAGGAATGCTTATTGTCGCTATCCTAGCATTTGCTCAAAAGCGCTCTTTTGTGAGTGTGAGATTGTATTCTTAACTTCTGCTATAAAAATGTAGCGGGATGTGGAGATGGAAAAGCATTTAGTTGGTCTCTGTGTACTAATTATGCGATTTTAATGCTGTGGGTTTTGTTTAGTTGTGCTCTCTTTTGGACCAGTCTTGACGTACTCAATTCATTTGCTCTGTCCTCTCCTTTTCTTCAACCCAAAGACATCCTTTTTCTCCGTCTGCGTTACATTAGTAGAAGAGGACACAGCTGAGCTATACACCGAAACCAGACCATACCAGTTCACCTCTTTTTCTGTGTTACCTTTTACATTTGTGTTATTTACAAATGATGACGTTATGCCTTACAAATTGTCTTGTCTATCTGTCTCTATAAGATGTCTATCTGGCCCAATCCTCTATACAAACTATCTTGTACATTCTGTAGATGTATATCCCCCGTCCTCTATACAAACTGTCTTGTATCTCTAAAGACATGGGCAACTACAGTTTCTTGATCCCTGAATTCATATCATAGCTACTTTCAAACTGCCCCAGGCAATTGTTTATTAGGAGAAACCATAAGGTCGAGAGAGATCCAAGTAGTGATAGAACATCCCCCCCCACCTCCTTGCCCCGATGTTATGGTGGGCGAGGCACTCACTTCTGTGTGAAGACATAGGAGCCAGAGGAAAGGGGGTTCAGTGGCCATCTGGTATCACAGACCCCCTCCCCGGGTTTAGGACTACTTCATGCTAGGTAGCCATCCCTCACACTTTCAACCCCCACTTCAGTGTTCTAAAACGACAGTCACCATTAGAAACGGACAGGCACAGGACCTGCGGTAGGACTGACACCCAGGAGACCGTGACCATGGGCCGGTGGTAAAGGACATTGAACCTCATAGATTCCCTGGGTCCCCTTTTCTATATTCATATTGCTTGGAGAAAAAGAACAATAACATCACTTTAGCTACAAATAAACCTTCCCCAAATTGCCCTGTTAGACCTCAAGGAGCCAGAATTTAGGTTTCTTTATCATCACCGTCTTTTTCAGGTTGGCTGGCTGGGTGATTTTTTTTTCCCACAGCTCTTCTGTGCGGACAGCCAACTGGCAGCCTGGATAAGGCGGGTGGGGACCTCTGTTCTGAGGTAGGAATAAACCCTGCCCTAGTTTTTTCGCTCTTCCTGAGTCAAATAATAGAACTCCAATTGTTTTATATAAGAAGCAGCCTGCTGATGTTTTGGCCTATGAAAATTAAAATTTCCCTAGATACTTAATATCAGGTTTGGGAACACAAAGTAGGCAGACTAAATGGCCGGGCAGTCTAAGAGTAGCAGCCTAATTTTCCTAATACTTGCTAGGTAT
This sequence comes from Alexandromys fortis, assembly GCF_014885135.2. Lineage (NCBI taxonomy): Eukaryota > Metazoa > Chordata > Mammalia > Rodentia > Cricetidae > Alexandromys > Alexandromys fortis. Next base: position 10,280,362 of record NW_026067936.1, read on the forward strand.
TTCTGGGACACCTTAGGCAGTTGAGGGCTTGGCAGGAACCTGATGCAGTAGTATACCTGTATGTAGTCATTTTCTAAAACTAAGGGTTTTCAGAGAGAACTAATGTCTAGTGTCATCAGTGTGACTCTTCTTAGGGTTTTCCTGGGTGGCATCTCTGGGGGGTCCCATTCCATCTGAGTCAGGATGGTCCCAGCCCTCTTCTTTTCTAGCCCCTGAACCCGTGGCTGCCTATCCATTTTTGCCATATTCCAGCATTCCCAACCTCCATCTTTTAAGTTTATTATCTTAAACTGAGTGGTTCTATATTTTCTTAACCTCTCATTTTGAGGACAACCCTATCTTTTTATAATTTGATTTTTTTTTTTTGCTTAGATGGAATCCTACTTGATTTGTTTAGAAACTGGATATCCTTTTGAATATCTCACATGTGAGTCCTACATAAAATCATAAGAGAGCCCAGGCAATCTTTTAGTTTTGAGACCATGTCAGTGCTATAACTATATACGGCACCATCTCTTCTCAGCCTGTCCATCTGTCTGTCATCTGCCCTTTCTTTCCCCCTTTCTCTAAAGTCTTGTGTTAGTTACCTTTCTAGCTGCTGGGACAAAATACCTGACAGAAACAACTTAAGGGGAGAAGCATGAACCTGTCAGTCACCTTGGGTCAGCACACACACAGCGCCAGGAAGGTACCAACTTCCTCTCCCCTGAACCCCAGCCAAGGACCATGCACTGGAAAACAGGAACCTATGGGAGACAGTTTATATTCAAATTTTGGCCAGCATGTAGGTGAGCTTGTACTAGTGACTATCAAGTGATCCAAGCCCAAGGACCTCAGTCCTGAGATGCAGCTGTTGCACGATACGTTTCAAAACTGTCCTGTAGGTAGCTAAACACTGACATAAAATATTTGAGTATTTTAGGACAAAGAACGTTTTAGAAGTTACTGTGGTGGTTTGAATGAGAATTGCTCTCATAGGTTCATATATTTGAATACTTGGTCTCTAGAGAGTGGAAATGTTTGAAAGGATTAGAAGGATTAGGAGGTGTGGCCTTATTGGAGTAGGTGTGACCTTGTTAGAGGAAGTTTATTACTGGGGGGTGGGCTTTGAGGTTTCAAAAGTCCACATCAGGCCCAGTTTCCTTCCTCCCCCATTTCTCTCTCTCTCTCTCTCTCTCTCTCTCTCTGTATCTCTCTGTGGATCAGATGGAGAACTCTCAGCTACTTCTCCAGCACCATGTCTGCCTGAGTGCTGCCCTGCTCTCCATCATGATGACAATGGGCTAAATCTCTGAAACTGTAAGCAAGCTCCCAATTAAATACTTTCTTTTACAAGAATTGTCTTGGTCATGACATCTCTTCACAGCAATAGAGCAGTGACTAAGACAGTGACCAATGAAGAGTCAGAGTCAGGAGAAGGATATCTTACTGCTTGGTGAACTGAGAAGTGGGCCACTGTGTTGGCCATGAGCTGTTTCAGTTGGTTTTGAGTTGGAAAGAATTCATTTCATTGCCTACAGGCAAAGGTGGCTCAAGTGAGGTCTAGACTCTGAACTGCTCCAACATGGTCTAGCTTAAGGATCAGCATATTGAGGCGGTGATTCTCTAAGGCAGATCAGAAATAAATACATGTTTCTCTTATGGCCAAAACAGAGATTAGAAACCTTTCAGTGATATCGTATAGAAAAATTACAAAACTAGAAACCAAGTATTGAGGGGTCATGGTTGTAGTAAGAAGGAAAAAGTTGTGGCAGCCATATGAATCATGGCCAGTGGGATAAAAAAAGAAATTTGTACTAAAAATATAGGTGATGTCAGCTGCCTCATGTAAGCGAGAGATTGGTGTGTTAGAAGGAGCCTCTGGGAACATAAAAAGAACAAGAGATGATAGAGATGGAAGCCATATTGAATACACCTTCACTGAGAGTGAACTGGCCCCTGGAAACCAGTCTATAGTCAGCAAGTGATTTAAAAACAAGAGCTCTAAGTTAGAGACCTCACTACCTGTTTCTACTACTTATTTGAAGCTATAGTTACCAAGACAGTATGATACTAAATATAGACAGATTGGCCTGAAATATGTAGCCCATTGGTTTTGGATAAAGTTACGAGTATTCTCTTTGGGCATTTTCTTTTCTCTTCTCTTCTCTTCTCTTCTCTTCTCTTCTCTTCTCTTCTCTTCTCTTCTCTTCTCTTCTCTTCTCTTCTCTTCTCTTCTCTTCTCTTCTCTTCTCTTCTCTTCTCTTCTCTTCTCTTCTCTTCTCTCTCTCTCTCTCTCTCTCTCTCTCTCTCTCTCTCTCTCTCGTTCTTTCTTTCTTTCCTTTTTAGTTTTTTGAGACAAGGTTTCTCTGTAGTTTTGGTGCCTGTCCTGGAACTAGCTCCTGTAGACTAGGCTGGCCTTGAACTCACAGAGATCTTCCTGCTTCTGCCTCCCAAGTGCTGGGATTAAAGTCATGCACCACCACCTTGTCCCACAACGAACACACAGATTAATTTGAAATGGATTACAGATCTAAAATATCCAAAATTATGAACCTTCCTAAGAATATATATGAGAAACATTTTATGTACAGGCAAAAACTTAATATTGTGATTTTTTTTTTACAAAACAGACCTCAGTTTTTAACAATTGTTTGAGGTTCACAGCAAAATGTATTGAAAGGTACAGCAATTTCGTTTATGCTCAAATGTCCCTGAACATGCAGCCTTCAAGATGAACATGCTACTATAACAGACCTCTACTAAAACGGTCACTGTCACCTTGATTTCATAGTTCATGCTAGGCATCCCTCTAAGTGTGTTTCCTACATATAGTTGAAAAACGTACAATGACATGGATCTACCCTGTTTACAGAATGGTTTTCCTGCCCCAGAAATCCTGTGTACTCAGTCCATCCTTCCTGCCTAATAGCAACACTGGTTTTTACATGTAGAGGCTATCTAAGAAAAAAATGTGGTTATCAAAATTAAAAACTTTTGACTCTTAAACAAACTGTTAAGAAAATGAACAGGCAATATACAAACTAAAGGGAGTATGCTTGCGAAACACTTACCTGGTAGAAAAGACGAAAGGAAGAAAGGAAGGGAGAGAGAGAGAGAGAGAGAGAGAGAGAGAGAGAGAGAGAGAGAGAGAACTACAACCCTTAAAAAGTAGCCAAATGGATTTGAAGAGTCTTGGCCCTAACCCTAATGTGGTGTGGTATTGGGAAGTGGGTGTGTAAGAAGGTGCCATTGCAAGTTATTAGGGAAATGTAAACCTATGAGGCACCACTCCATACCCTTGCCCTGGCTGAGATGCTTATGAAATGTCAGGAAGGTATATAAGGGGACTTCCACCTCGTGATGTTTGGAATAGAAAATAGTGTAGACACCGTGAGAAAATCTGTTAGTGTCCCACAAAGTTATTCAACACAAACTGCATTCACCACGTAGCCCAGGAATTCATTCCTTATTGTTTCCCCAAGGGAAATAAAAGCCCGTGTTTAAAGATGACTTACATAGATACTCCTACAAGATTTGTTAGTTTGTCGTCGTTGCTTAATAATCATACACCAGAAATGGCATCCTTGTTGAATGGTAAGAAACTGTGGCCGTGTAACTGTGAAAAGCAGACAGTGCTGAGAAAGAGCTCGGATGCATCCCAGACCCATAATCCTCCGTGGCAGAAGCACACACGGAAAAGCACATTCCGTGTGCTTTCTCTCATGTGGAAAGTTAGAAGATGCAAAGCTGTCGTAATGACGGAAGGCACTACAGGGACCGATGACGTAGGGAGGTGTCATAATTTAAAACACGGCAGAGACGGCATCACGTGACTGGGCTCACATGGAGGGTTTTTTGTGGGGGGAGGGAATAGGAAAGGGGGAAGCGGAGGGGGAGACTGGTTTCTGGAGACAGAAGCCACAGAATTGAGGAAAGAGAAGCAGAGAGACAGAGACAGAGAGGAGCAGGCAGGGCTCACCTTTTAAAGCGAGCGAAGCACATGCGCACAGACACCAAGTAGCCAGGCCCCTGAGCAGGCCAGAGTACTGCCTGAGTACTGGCAAGCGCATCCTGCCAGGAGACAGTCCAGCATAATGCCTGAATGCTAATATCCCTCCTTTTTTGTTTACTATAAGGTGAGTAGTTAGAGGGAAGAACAAGTGGGGCAGGGATGAGGGTGCAGGGGTACAGGGAACTTTGGGGGTACATGGATGTACCACATTATCATGATTGTGTTAGAAATTGCAAGACGAAATAGGTTTATCAAAACTCCTCAAATTCAACAGCTAAAAATTATTGAATTTTATTACATATACATTATACCTTATTCAAGTTCATTTAAAAGTTATGGTCTGGTTAATATAATTTCCTTAGGTACTCTGACGTGCCCCCACCCTCAACATTCACTTGGCCTATGTCTCTGGCTATATGTAAAGATTCCTATGTAAAGATTTTCCAAATGGAATATTGTTATGAGAGCCACACTGATGTCTGAGATTGTGTGACTGTGTTCTCCTAGGTTGAAGCAGATGGAACCACTGATGCCCATTACTCTTCCAAATTTTTTTTCGACTTTTATTTATGATTATTGTGTCCTGGGGACACACATACTGCAGAGGGCCTGTGTAGGTCAGACATTCCTCTCCTTTTGCCCTCACTGCTCTCAGATGGTCCGCCATGCAGGGCAAAGCCTCGTTGCCTCCTGAGCTACCTCACTGGTCCCAGACTGCTGACCAAGTATACAGCCAATTTGACCCACAAAAGCAGAAAGTCCAGGATTTTTGTTTGCTTTTTAATGCATTGCAATGACTTGGCAAGATGATCACACCTCATGACTGTAGTGATTGTTAAATTTTAGGGTACTTTTAATTGTGTGTGTGTGTGTGTGTTTTTGCATGCACGTGTGTGTGTACAAGTGTCTGCATGTACTACAGAGACAAAGGGGAGGGTGTTAAATCCCCTGGAGCTAGAGTTATATGTGGTTGTAAGCTGCTTAATGTGCGTCCTGGGGACCAAACTCAGGTCCTTTGCAAGAATATTTTAGCCCAATTTAGTGGAGTGTGTGTGTGTGTGCATGTATGTGTATTTAAAAGACATTCTTAATGCCTTAGGGTTTTTTGTTTCAATTTATGTATTTTATTTTGCTTCATTACATTTTAATTGACTTCAATATATTTACAAGATGCACATGCATGCGCATGCACACACAGGTGTCTTTCAGGACATTCTACTTGGAATCCACTTGATTGGCATAAAGATGAATTAGATGTTGTCCCACTCCCAAACTTAGATATGATTAAGTTAAAAGACACGTGTAGAGTTTTGTCGTTATTAATAAGCTATTATGAAATATAGTTTTCTAGTCATGGCGTGCTTGTTATCCTTCTGAGAATTGTTTGGGCTTCAGACTGAAGCAATTAGCCGTTCTGGATTTGCATGCATACGTCTGCACAAACATGTATGCACATGAGCCTGAAGAAATGGAAGGAAGATTGATGATTCAGTTTGCATGAAAATTAGAACAGCCTGCCAAGAGCAAGCTTTGCTCTAAGCTTTCCAGAGAAGTCTGTGTGGTTTGTCATTACTTAGAGGGTGACCTCACCCTGGCTCCTCCTTTAGTTACTGGTTGAACACATTGAGCATTAGTCCTGTGAGATGGTTTGGGATGACTTCACGGTATTTCATTTGGAGGGAAAATGACCTGGGGAAATTGGCTGTCACTTCATCCTAAAACCTTATTTGCCACGGTGAGGGCACAGACCACCCTCAACTTCACACGAAGAGCCCCAGAAATGATGGGAAGCACACTCTAGGGAGTTCAGCTTGATGCCATGTTTTCATAGATCCATGCAGCAAAATGGAAATGCATGAAATGTATTCTTTGCCTCCCCAACGGTGGCGTATGCGCTTCTCTTTTTCTAATAACCGTGTATAGGACTGAGGACGCAGGTGGTGATTATTATCTGTGTACGTCACAGCAGAGCCCAGCAGTCGGGTGACGCTGTCCACACATGGTACTCGGCAGCCTGTTGTCTTTGGATATGGGCCACAGAAGACAGTGTGCCCAAGAAAGATGCTGTGCCAATGAGATTGGTTTCCATGCTTGCTCTGGCTGCTTCAAGGATTCCTGGGTCTGCCTGTGGGTTCCCTCTGACAGTGCCTTGTTCTGGATTAAGGTTTGTACTCTGGGAGGGAGCAGCTGTACCTAGATTAGTTACTTGGAGAGGCATTTTCTTTCAGAGGGGGCCACTTTGAGGCAGACTTTGGTGCTAGTTAAATGTGGCTTCTGATCCTATAATCTTGACCTAAGGCAGTGGTTCTTAACCTTCCTAGTGTTGTGCCTCTTTCCTCACGTTATTGTAGTGACTCCAACCATAGAGTTATTTTTTTCTTGCTACTTCTTAACTGTAATTTTATTACTGTTCGGAATTTTCATGTAAATATCTGTGTTTTCCAATGGTCTTAGGCAACCATGTGAAAGGGTTGAAAGGGTTGTTTGAACCCCCCCCCCCCCAAGAGGCCATGACCCACAGATTGAGACCTGCTGAGGCATATACTATTGGGGAAATTACTTAATCTCTTTGAGTTGTTGCTTTTTTTTATTTGAAAATAGGGATAGACTGGTTAGAATGTGTAATGGGTTTCACCACTCGTACCACAAAAAGAAACAAAATTAAGTAAGGGTTAGTGGTATACCTCAGAGGTACTGTGAAGCCCTCCATTTGATCCTAGCACTGCCCAACCCAAACCAAAACAATTGTCAGTTAAAACCAGAATATTATTTAAAGCTTATCACTTCATTAAATTGACTTTTTTGGTATATAGTTATGAATTTTAACTCATGTTTATATTCCTATAACCATTACCACATTTGGAGTACAGAATGATCTTTTATATTAAAGAAATCCCTCCCTCTTGTCCCTCTGCCATCCTATGACCTGTCTGTCTTATACTTACTCAACAAGAGGCTTGAGGTACAGATTATTCTTAGTTTATAGTACATATTACACAAAACCTTTCTTAGTAAATTAAAACACATATATTATAAATAAAAATATGTAAAATATACAATATACAAATATATCTGAATATATATTTCTATATCTGACAGGAGGGAGATGGCGGTATGTGCCCTTGTTTTTCTTTCCTTTGCCCAGAGAAACTGGCACAATCCTGTACCTCCTTGGAGAAGTTGAAGCTGCAGAAAGTCTGGTTCTGTTCTCCCCCTTTATATAGTTTTTTTCTAATAAAATCACACATGGTCATGAAATTCAGCAAAACTATTTTGGGACTGGGACTCGGTAGCTCAGTGACAGAGTGCTTGCCTAGCACACACAAGACTCTGGGTTCCTGGGTTCAACATCCAGCATCGTGGGGAAATACAACAAGTATAACAATAAAAACACACACACTCCTTAGTGCCATACTTATCTTCAGCCCCAAGGAATGTTGGAAAACATGCAAAATATTACAAAATAGTAAAATTTGTGTGCAGTTTTGTTTTACCTTTTGAGGCAAAAACTATTTTTGATATAGTTGCATCCTTTTCTGTTGGGTAGGCCTAGTTTGTGACTGTAGACTCCGGTAAAGTCAGTCTGTCACAGTTGTCCCTTTTAGCTTTCATAATTGGATGTGCTATTTAACTAATTAGATTTTCTTATATTTAATAGCATTTTAAACATTAAATTTAGATGCTCTTTCACTTAATAGAATGATGAAAGGGTCATAGAAAGTATATAATTAGTAATTTTGTATATTTAGATTTCAATAATACAAGGACTTCCAAGCTCATTTTCTTGGTTTTAAAAAGCCAGAATCTATTTCATCGGGCTAGTAAAGGGTTAAATAAAATCATTTATGTAAAAATGCGTTAAGACAATGTTTGTCATACAGCATTTGAAGCATTTCCTTCCTTCCATTTCCAGTTCCTTTCTTTTCTTTACTTTTTATTTTATGTGTGCAATATTTTGTCTGCCCATATGTCTGTCCACCTCTTGTATGTCTGGTACCCACAGAGACACGAAGAGGGCAGATGCTCCTGCATCTGGAGTGATGGACAGCTGTCCATGTGAGTGCTGGGGATTGAACCTGGATCCTCTGGAAGAGCAATCAGTGCTCCTAACTGCTGAGTGAGCCATCTCTCTAGCCACCCTTCCTGGTGTCTTCACTGCCTGCCCCCACTTTCCATCCTCCCATCCCTCAGTTGTGTTCAAACACTGGGATGGCTGTCACTTTGAAGTAGACCACAGGCGCCAGATTTGCGGATCCCTCATACCCTCTTGCCCTTGAGTTGGAGCATTTTCTTGTGTGTTTCTCGGGTAGCCAGGTCATCCAGGTCTTCCTCACAGTGACTTCTGGGAAAGGAGTCCTGGTGGGTGGGGATAGCCACGTGTGCCTGTGTCAGCCGGTAGGGGCGGGTCAGCAGGTGGAGCTTATACTTAAGTAAAGCTTGCTTTAAGCTGTAGCTACTTGAAACATGAATTTCTAAAAGCTGCTTTCTGTTAAAGAAGCAGTTAAGAGGCAGTCAGATATCAAGTGAATTTAGAAAGCCCAAGACTAATTTTGAACTTACTTTTAATTAAAATGTTTATTTTACTTAGTAGTTGTCTGTACCTATTTAACAAAATTTTATACACACACTACTTATGTTTTATATATATATATATATTTACACACACACTGCATATACACACACGCACGCACACACACATTTATCCATACATATTAATGTGGTTGAAGGGGCTGAGTAAGAGAAAGTCCCTAGACCCAGGAAATTGGCTTTGTTTCAAAGTAGAAAAGGTGACATATGATTGCCTGGAGGATACCGCATTTTGGAGTCAGATACTTAAGTTACTCTAATGCCTAGCCTGTGTTGGTAAGCCGCGAACACCCTTGACTATCTATCGTACACTAAGAGAAGAGGGCCACTTCTGGAATTTATTTGTTGATCTCTTATGAAATTTCTATTTAAACTTTACTCCTTGGAAATGGTGAAAAAATTCCCTTTACATTCTTTAAAATGGGCTGAATTTGGGGCCCTTTTTTGTTCATCTTAGAATTTGTTATTGCTATCTGTTTTCCTTTGAATTGCTTTCAAACAAAATTATAAAAAGGTTCTCACACGCATGCATACATAGTGAGTTTTTTTTAAAATAAAATATCTGGTTTGGGGTGAATTATAGTGCTGGGTCCCTGAAAAATGAGAACTCAAATATACTTTCCTTTATCAATTAGAGTATCGGAGTAGCTGGAGGGATGGGGTATAAACAGAACTATGTGGTTGCAGTGTTTCCTGTGTGCACTAATAAACGACTGTGTGTTGGTGGGGACCCTGGCTCCTAGAGTTGAGTATCTGTGCACACCATTCATTGACAACAACTGTTGGGACATTTGCAGTGATGCTATATATGGGGAACTAAGTTAGTACTCACATGTCCCCATCAAGATCTTGTAAGTAAAATACTATGAAGCTAATTACTCAATTACCAGACTCGAAGTGTTGGTACATCTTTGAGCCTTGCCTGTTGCTCATACCTGTCGTCCGGCTGTAACTGTGCTCTTGGAAACTCCAGCAGGAAGTGGGTACACCACCTCTCACTTCTGGCTTCTTTTCTTCCCTGGCATCTTATGAGAAAACACAGGTTATAGAGAGTGAGCTCCAGATGAGGTGGTGTGATGCAGCTCTTCGGGAGGCCCAGGGTCAGCTATTTCTGTGCCAGGCCGTGCGCATCACACCTGCCCTGACATCATGATAAGGACTAATGTGAGCTTGGAGTAGGTCACGGCAACGCTACTCTTGCTTGACCTCACCGGAACAGTCCCCTCTGGTGCCTTGCCCATCTCTCATAGCCACTGGAGTAAAAATAGCTGGAGGGGTTCCATCTGTGGGGCCCAAATCTCCCTGCGTGCAAAAGTGTGTGGGAAATCCTTCACTTTCAGCAGCATAAGTGGTGGCGACTAGCTTCTAGAATGTTTTTGAGTCAGGGACCATCCAGGCTGTCAATACTAGCTTTCAAAATAGAAAATGATTCATTTTGCATGTGTGTGTGTGTGTGTGTGTGTGTGTGTGTGTGTGTGTAGTGGGTTTGTTTTTGTTGTTGTTCCTTTAGATTTTTTTTAAAAATTTTAACTGTTTGTATGGATGTGTGTCTGTGTGGGTTATGTGAACATGAGTGCAGTTGCCATGGAGACTAGGAGAGGGCATCAGAACCCCCAAGGTACTGAACATGGATGTGGGGAACTGAACTCATTTCCTCTGCAAGAGTCATTAGGATATACCTTCAACTACTGAACCGTCTGTCCCGCCCCATCCTTAAGTTTTTCAGTATGTTTAATGACAGTGTGCTCTAGGTCCCTTCACATGACCTTGGCAGTAACACCCTTCTGACATGGATACAGGCAAAGGGCCTCATTCATAGATATTTTCAGTTACTTGGGTTTTAAGGATTGTACATGAAGTAGGTGTGGAATTAGTAATTACTTTTTTTTTTTACTAATTGAAGGTACTAATTGAAGGCATGTCTCTTGCTTGCCTATACTGTTAAATTTGAATTTCTAATAAATGATCATTTTTTTAGTATTGAAGTTGTCATGAAATACTCAGATTTGATTGCTTGCCCTACATTATTATTTGCTATACTACACAATTCTATATAATGTACACTACTTAGAAACTAATTTTTAAATTCAAAACAAGGCATGAATTTATAACATATCCCAACTAAGGCATATCAAGGTGTTTGGAGATTTAGGCTGTCCTGTGGAAGGCACGGTGGGCGTTGCAGATAGCATCGTAGCCATACTAAGCAAGCCCTGAAGTGAGGACGGACTTTGACCTACAGCAACTATGTGACCTTGACACAGGGTGTGTATCAAGGGCCTGAGTTTTCGGTGCTTCTAGCTTTCTCTTTTCAGGCACTTGCAGTACCGGAGATTTGTTATTTAATAATGAGCAGACATCTCTGGCAACAGTGCTGATTACCTAAAAAGGCAGGTGTGTGGGATTCTGGAATTGTGATTAGAGTCAGGTTCTCCCCTCAACCCCCTTCTGCCTCTGTTGCTGCAGCTGAGGTTCTCAAGATAATGCCATATATATATATACACATATATGCATATATACGCACACAAACACACATATATATGTACATTTATACACACAATATATACATATATATGTTCACACACACACACACACACACACACACACACACACACACACACATGATTTTTCAAGACAGGCTTTCTCTGTGTAGCCTGCCTCTGTAGACCAGGCTGGCCTTGAACTCAAGAGATCTTCCTCTGCCTCCCAAGTACTTGGATTAAAAGCTTGTGCCTGCCTGACCGTGTCCTCTGTTATTCCTTAATTTCTGATCAGAGGACAGCCAGGCAGAGCAAGAGGGTATCATCAATTGAGCTAGAGGGATATAGCCTCGGAACACACTGTTGGCAACATGGGTGTGTTAAGCCTCACGTTCTCTCTGGCTCTGTTGCACGTGCATGTGTGTGGGTGTCAGGGGAGATGTGTGGGTGTGTGTGTTGGTGCACATAAGCTCTGCGTAGCTCAGCTAGCCTGAGTGGATGATGGTAGCCTCACTTTTATAATAGGAAATAGGGCAGGTGGGGGCAGCAGGGACAGAGCTGACCTAACAACGAGGCAGTCACTGCTGCTGCTGATAGTCAGGATCTCAGTCCCCTGCATGTGTATTCCGCATCCCATGCACCTCCCCTCCCCTTCCTAACCCCAGAGGAAGACTTGGAAATGTGCTGGGTATAAATGTTTTTATAGCACTATAAACAGTCCTGACCTTCCCCATGTCGGAGAATCAAACCATTCTCCTGGCACATAAAATTGACTCGTTAGGGCTAAAACACAATGACAACCTTGTATTAGAAAGCATATCAAGACAGCTCTGTTGTCACCCACAAAAGAGCTTCACGTGAAGGTGTGCCCTGTTGGCTGTTCCCTCGTAAGGAATACAGAAGCAAAACGTCTGTTCTCTGAGCTTCAGAACTCAAATCAGTGGTCATTAAAAGCATCAGTGGCCTCAGAACTTGGAATCTTGGCTTTGGTGGGTGGGACAGAGGCTGGAGAACCCATGTGCACAGACATGAATGTTGCCATTGACTTTAAAGCCCCCACCCTGAACTTTCCAAACGGGGCTGTGTGTTGCTGTTTTAAGGGACCCCTCAGTTCTTATTAATGATCTGCTTGGGGATAATGAACTTCATGCTGAAGCTGCACTCTGTCAGAGAAGATACTACATCGTCAAGTACGGGGGTGGGGGATGGCAGACACGACGGCTCTGCATAAGCCAGGAGAAGTCTTGTTTTATGGAAGGTTCGAAGCATTCTGTTTCTCCCGTCTATCTATTATAGCACGAAAGTTATGGTGAGGTGAACTTGCAGTGTTTGTTTAAACACATTCTCTCGCTAAAGCGTTGGTGAATGGAAGAAGAAAATTAAGGCAAGAGGATGTTGTTAGTGAATGGAGATTTGCTTCGAGTTGTTTTGCAGGGGAGCATGTGAGCCTTTAACTTCCTTTTCTGCAATTGTTTGCCAGCTCCTGAAAATACTGTTTTGCAGTACAATATGGTCTGATAAATTTGCCTAGACAGTCAAATAGGTTTTTATGTTTAAGTAGCAACTCTACATTTAGATTTGGAGAGACGTTTAATTGTACCTAAATCTCACTTTTTTATTTGTTTGTTCAGTTGTTCTTTTTTGAGACAAGAGACTTTCTTTGTAGTCTTGGAATTCACAAGATAGCCCAAACTTGCCTCTACCTTCTGGCAATTCTCCTGCCTCAACCTCCTGAGTGCTGGGATTAAAGAGTAAGTCATCATGGTCTCTTTTTCTTAAGTATTACTGTTACATATAGGTGCATATATAAATATATATTGAGTATATATACATAATATATATATATAAATACAATATGCCAAGTCTCTTTAGTATTTTTTGAATGTATATGTTTTTAAGGATGACCACTTGGAACTGGATAACAAATTAGGAGCTGATTCCTGAGGAGAGTTAATCCTTCTTGTCTCAGGTTGTTAATTGCCTATGTTTAGGGTAGAATCCCATGAGATTTCCCTCTTCAGAGTTAGCATGTCTAGTTGTATTGTCCTTACTCAAGTCTTGTTTAGACAGCCACATTACTGATCTTTAATGGGTGTTAGCATCCTGTCATTTCTAGGGGACATAAACTCAAAGCATACTTCCTGGGCTTTGATGTTTCTTCTACCTTGAGACAAGATCTCACTATGTAGCCCCGGAATTCTGGAACCTACTACATAGACTTGGCTAGCCTAGAACTCACAGAGAACCAGGAACTAAAGGCATGCTTGTCTTTAAGTAACTGTTAAATTAACCTTTACCAACCAATAGAGCTAATAGTTTATAAATGCTAACCAGTTTCCGAGCCTGCATCTTTCACTACAGCTAAGTGTTTACATTTTGACTTTTAGCTTTGGTTGCTTTAAATCTAAACAAGACAAAAAACGGTTCAAGGAAAAATGTCTTCCTGGGAGAGGGGTGCTATCGGGTGTCAGTGTTGCTCACCGTGAGCTTACATTGCTCATTTCCTTTGTCTTTCTGGAAGGTTCCAACCATCCCGAGAAAAGGCCAGCAACCTCTCTGAAGAACTAGTTACTCTCTGTCTCAGAGGATTTCAAGGAAAAGTACATTTTCTCAAAATGGAATTTTCCCTGGGTCACACCAGGCAACGAGGGCTTTTGAGCTGTGAGGTCTCCCAAGACTTGGTTGCCCTTGCTAGAAAGTAAAGCTATCTCCCCTTATCTGTCTGTTGTTTCGGCAAAAGGCTTCACTTGACACAGAAGCATAGCTTCCTTGGGGCACAGTGAAGCTGCAGCCTGGGCTGCTCATTCCTAGATTGCAGTTGGTGCCAGACTTGGGCCGAATAACAAGGAGACTGCGAAGAAGTAAATGGGGCCGGGTAAAGACCTTTAAGATAACCCTGCCTCCTCCTTCCTTACAGGCACGAAAACACATGCACACACATGCACACCTGCACGTCTGTGCTGGCAAAGGAATGGGAGTCAGTGAACTGTGGACCCACAAGGTTAATCACTGTAAAAAGCTCCGTGCCTTCCCCGTGCTGTTGGGAGGAAGGGCGAATTCAGCCGCTTAGTAATTAAGAGGAAATAAGTATCATGGTGGTTGGAGTTGGGAGTAAATCTCTCTCCCACCTTCAGTCTGGGGGGTGCGGAGAGCATGCTGATGATCTGATTCAGCGGTCTCCTAAGCCAATATTACAGGAAGCTGCTTGGCCCTGCTTGGGGAGAGCCCTGTTCTGGACAGTCCTCCCTTTGTGCTCAGCAGCCTCCTGCCTGCTGGTGCCTTCCCGATGGGCACGCTCTGCTTTTGTTTGCTTTGAAAAGGAAAGGACTCGTGTGAAGACCAAAAGTTTGTTCCTTTCTCTGTCGAATAACTGAGTGATTGTTTAAATATGACCTACTCTTTGGCGCGTCAGGAAGCTACCCTTCACCTTGTGCGGCGTTCTAATGTTCCCGCTCAGGTTAAACGGTGACGTGATGTTGATGTCCCCATGAGTCCCTTTCGCTGTCAGACAGTGGCCTCTGTATTAATGGTTTTTACTTTTACTGGATTGGGGGACCTTTTTTTTTCTTTAAATCTTCTTTATTTTGAAGCCTAATTGGCTTGCACACTGTAGAATAGAAAGGAGTCGCTCCTTCAAAACAGCTAACGCGGGTCAGCTGTGTGTGAATTAAGGTCACCCTCCTTTCTCTGAAGACCGGTGGGGTCGCTCTTATGGTAAATGTTGTAGACATTTCTGTAGGGCACACGTGGCAGTCTCGGATCCTTTGGTGCCGTGGCACTTGCGGACTGAGCAGCAGCAGCAGAGTGGATGAGAAGCCATCTTATAGATTGATTTTTGAAGACAGAGTTAATGAACCTGTTGCTGTATTGGTTCTGGGTCAGGCAAGAAATTAAGAAAATGAAAAGACAAGCCCCTAAAGAAAGAGTTGAAGGTTTGGGGCCTGAGCAAGCAGGATGATGAAATTGCCTTTATTTGTCAGCCTGTGTTCTAGGGAGGAGCAGGCTGAGAGCAGAACATCCGACATTAAGTGTGACACCTGCTTGGTTTTCGATGTAGGAGCTATGGAAAGCTGCGCTTTCCTAAGTCATCTTACTCTGTTTCCATGGAGATAAGCGTGCTTCTGTTTGTAGTTCCCGGGGTGGCACTAAACTTAAGGCATGGAATTTTTAAGTCAAGGAAAGAAAAACTCAGGGACGAGGACCAGAAGAGGCAGTGAGGAGAATGTTTTCCCAGAGCCTGACACAGGCCTGGAAGGCACCTTCGAGAACCTGTGCATGCCTGCATGAGCTCACTCCTACACAGGCCCACGGATGGGGCAACGACTGAGCATGCTCCCTGGTATAGAGGTGGCTAACCAGAGCACTGTGTGCTAGTATCCATGTCACTAAACAGGAGTCTGGATTTTTGTTCTTCTTAATAGATCAATCAGCCATCATTTTATCAATATTGATTATTCGCTGGAGGGCTCTTGTAAAAGCTTTCTAATTCTGTTTTGCATTCTGGGAATTAAATCCAGAATCGCATGCATGGTAAGTACACAGTCTATGATTGCTCTGAAATGCTAGCCCTTAAGCTTTAATTTTTTTTTTTTTGTGGAACTATTTCTGACAGTGTGTTTATGATGAGAGAGTATGAGTATGGCCCAGGTCTATGTGAAACATGCCTGTGAAGGTGTGTGTGTGTGTGTGTGTGTGTGTGTGTGTGTGTGTGTATGTGTGCGCGCACATGTCTCTCTGTGTGTGCATGTGTGTGTGCATGTGTGCATGTCTGTGTGTGTGTATGTGTGCGCGCACATGTCTCTCTGTGTGTGCATGTGTGTGTGCATGTGTGCATGTGTGTGTGTGTGTGTGTGTTGTGTAGGAGCACACAAGTGGGAAAGCAGGGGACAAGGTTGGGTCCTCTACTCTGTCACTACCTGTTTTATTCTCAAATGACAGGATCCCTCACTGAAACTGGAATCAGGCTGCCAGCCAGCAAGCTCCAGCAATCCTCTTATCTTTGACCCACACAGGACTGGGGCAACAGGCAGGTGTGTAGCCATGCCAAGCTTGTTATGTGGGTGTTAGGGATTCAAGCTCAGGTCCTCGTGGTTTGTACAGCAAACATTTCTACCCACTGAGACATCTCCTTAGTTCCTGGTTTTGTTGTTGTTTGTTTTTTTTTTTTTTAAGTAAAAAAAAAAACCCTTTTATTCTTTGTGGCTTTCACATTATACATCTGCATCTCATTCATCTCCCTGTTCCTTTGTATCCACCCTCCTCCCTTGCCACCTCCCCATAAAAATAAAATAAAATTTAAGAGAGAAGAGAAAAAAAGAAAGAAAAACAAGAAGAAAAGTCTCGTCGTGGAAGCTACACTGTGACACAGTGAGTCAACTCAGTCCATATATCTTTACCTGTAAGTGTTCATTGCAGAGTCCATGGTCTGGTTTGAGGCCTCTGTTCCCTGCTCTACCATCAATACAGAGCCTCACTGGGACTCCTCTTGGCTATCCTGTTGTTGCAGTGGAAGGGGTTCAGGCAGCCTCAGTGATGAATAGAGAGGAGTGGTCCTGCACCTCAAGAGTGGAGAATCCGGGGCTTCAAGGATGGAAGGATCCAGTGTAAGGCATCTAGAGTAGTATGAACATCTAGTGTCGTATGAACTTGAGGGCAGGTGATAGAGAGTTGAAGCATAGAGGGGGTGGGCAGTGTGGAAAAGACCAGAGAAGGTGGCACCCAAAGCATACGTCTGTGTTTTTACAAACACCTCAGCTTTGGACGTAGTCCTGCCTCCTCAGACACACACACACACACACACACACACACACACACACACGCACACACGCACACACGCACGCAGACTGTCTTGTTCCAGATCTCAGATAAGATGCGAACACAAAGTCAGGCTAATTTTAAACAAGGATGGGAGTGGCGTCTGTGCCAGTGCATATTTTATTTGCATTTTTGTAAAGGAAGCCACTGAAGTGTGAACAGAAGTGTATTTTGAAGAAGAGTGCATTGTTTCCTATAACGACATTGAAACTGTCTGCTGAAACATCTGTGAGGTTTTTTTTTTTTTCTTTTTTTCAAATTTTCCTTCTGGTTTTAAGAGAAATAGTGATAATGGAGCAGTGGCTATTTGATTTAGGGTCAGACAGTTTGGGGCAAGATTCTGGGGCTTCTCCTGGCTGGTTTCTTCCATCTCTTTGGATGCCAATACTGAGGCTGAGATCCCCTGTCAGCATTCCCAGAGAAGTCTATAAAAGGACAGATGCTGCAGGGGTAGCGGCTCTGTGTCCCTGTCATTCAGCATGAGTGACACCCGTGCCGTTGGAACCCCAGAGAAGAGCAGACTACAGACGACTTCAATTAAGTAGACCCTATCACTGCCTAGGAAATGGCGGAAATAGCTTTCTGCTCTTTGCCTTTTACCTCTTGAGGCAGGCAGTTCTGCTTCAGAGATTATGACAACGGATAGTTCCTGACTTCTTTTTCCCTGACCGTAGTGTGACAGTTAGACTTAATAGATCTCATTTAAGCCCGGGGATGTCTGCATACATAAGGGAGCTGATGCTTCAGGAGCGGGCACAGGGGGAACGATGGTAGATGAGCAGCCTCTGCCCTGCCCGTCCCCTGCCTCCATCCTGCTGGCACCTGCCACCCTAGACTCTGATTCACACTCTGTGCAGTTCTCTCTCTGGAGTGGGAACCTCTCTCCCCTGCTTGCTTCTCTCGTTCTTTGATGCACATCAAACCGCTGCTTTCTTGTTTGTTCTTTCATTAGTCAAAGCTGCTAAGTTGTCAGAGGCACAAGTGAGGAAGTGGAGAGAGGATGGGGAAGGTGGGCATGTGTACCTGCATGCCCCCAGAGCACCGGGTGAGAAGGACAGTCAGCCGTGCAGTGCCCTCACATGGCTTAGGGATGGGTTATGTGGTTAAGTGGTTACTGAGCTTGGTGAATGCTTCTCCATCTTTACTGTGCTGGGAAAGGGAGGGAAGCTGGGCAGATGGTTCAGTGGATAAGAGTGCTTGCAGCACACGCATGAGGACCTGAGTTTGTATCATGTTAAAGAAAATATATAAAAACAGCTAGGTGTGGCTGCATGTACCTGTGACCCCAGCTTGTGGAGGCTGGAGCCGCAAGTATTGCTGGAGTTTGCTAGCCGCCAGCCTAGCTTCACGTTCAGTGAGAGACCTGTCACAAAGAAATGACCCAGGGAGAGGCAGAGCAGGGCACTTGGCATCCTTCTTTGGTCTCTGCATGTACACAGGCATGTATACCTGCACTTCAGTGTGCATGTGTGCACTACCCATATACGCTAAAAACACACATGTACACACACACAAAAAAAACTGCGAAAAAATATATTCTCAAAACTTTTACCCTGCTCACCTAGTGCCCTCAGATGGGGGTCCCCAATCAAGGGGTCAGGACCAGGGCTGCCATCCAAGGCCCGTGTTTCTGAGCAGCTCCAGGTGAAGCAGCTTCTCTGCCTGTGGTGCAAGTATTTAGCGGGATTTGTGTCTGCCTCCAAGTCACTTTGAAGCTATGATTCACTGTTCGCAGAGGAAGTGATAGTATCTAAAATTAGGTTCTGCAATTGTAGCCACTCCAGCAGCCAGGGTGGGGTGTGCTTCCCCTTTGGGGGCTTCCCTTGAAGACCTGCACCGGGCAGTCCTGTGGCTCAGGCCGGGTCATCGCAGAGGAAGAACCTCTTTGTACTCTGCTGCACGTTTTTGCTCTAGAGGCAGACCCTAGTTATTTTTAGCCTTAAGCCTTGCTGAGACTGGGGTGAGGTTTATTTCTAGTACTGGTACAGAACACACATCCTTTTTTAAAAAAAATGCATAAAACCTCACATGGAGTTGCCAAAATAGGATGGCATATTTTATAAAAATATGAAGTAGCAGAGGGAGTGGCTTGCTCTGGGTAAGTGTGGTGAGGCTGGCTTTTGTCTTGTTCGGTACAGTAGTGAATCCAGGGTGCTGTGGCATGAATGGGGTTTTGCGGGGGCTGTGAAGTGAGGTCTGCTTCCTAGGACGTTTCAGGTACTGCCAGTTCCCAAGGCCTCTTCTGCTTGGTGTGCTTGCTTCAGGACAGAGTGGGGCATTTGTCTGTGATGAGTTCATTCCTACATACGAGAAAGAGCAGTAAGTGCAGCCCCGCATTAGTTACTGCTTTCCCTTGTCAGTGTGCTGTTTGGGGCTGGAGTCCAGATACAAATGTGTGCTAAGCATGTGCTCTGCCACTGTCCAGATAAACACACATGCTAGGCATGTGCTCTGCCACTGTCCATGTACACATGCAAGCCCGATGGTCCATGAGCTGTCTGCTCCCGTGTTATTAGAGCAGTAATATTAAATGCATGGAACCACGTGTATGCACACAGCCCCACACTGTGGAGCACTGAAAAAAAAGCACCATTCTCTGCCACTCCCTGCATGCTGCATGGGATGGACTCACAATGTTGGATGAAAAAGCCGACTCATGCTTTATAGCATGCATGTTAAAAAACAGAATTTAGAAGCTGGTATGTCAGTGTAGAAGATAATAGCTATGAAAAGAAAAAGTCCTGTCAACATCATATTGGCATGAAAATGTCCTTGTGTAACCTGGTACTATGTGCAAGGAAAAAATAGAACAGAACAATTAAAAAAGAAAGAAAGCCTAAAAGAGGTCTATTTTCCTTGTGAGTAGCATGTCCACATCTGCAGTGCAGCATTGGTACGGGGTCTCCTTTGAACAGGGTTAGCATGGAGCAGTGGTTCTCAGCCTTCCTAATGCTGCAACCCTTTAATACCGTTCCTCATGTTGTGGTGATCCCCAAGCATAAATTACTTTGTTGCTACTTTATAACTATAATTTTGCTACTGTTGTGAATCATAACATAAATATCTGTGTTTTCCAATGGTCTTAGGCTACCCCTGTGAAAGGGTCGTTCAACCCCAGGGGCTCACGACCCATAGAGTCTCTTCTGTATTGTCCCTGACTTGCCTGCTGTTTTTACTCTTCTGCACCATGGATTTTGTGGGTCTAGCCCTCCTGGCTACAAGGTGGTTACACACTAACAGACCTCACATCTGTACTTCCACGAAAGAAAGGGGCATAAGGGGGAAAAAATTAGTGAGATGGCCATGTCTCTAGTAGCCTAGAAAAGTATTGAGAAACCCCCAACCTCCTTGTACCGATAAAGCATTGGCTAGAATTACCCCCGTGGCTTCCCAGATCTGCAAGGGGCTCTATGAAAGCAAAGGTTTTCATTAGGCGTGTGTTCTGTCTTCACACACAACCCAGGGTTCAGCAAGTGTGGAAGAGGATGAGAGGGGTTGCTAGGCAGGCAGGAGAGGTGCGGGATGCAAACAGCCTCACGGCTGGGCTGTGTCCATTGACACTGTCTATGGAATGTACCTGAGAAACGGATCAGCCATTACCTCTGCAGAATGGCCGCCAGTCAAGAGGAAGACAGACAATTATTTTTCACTTTATATTGTTCTTTTCCACTGAGATTGTTCTTTTAGACAATGAGTATGTTAACTTTAAAGGAAGGAAGTTGACATCAGTCCATGGCCAGAATCCGCGGGGGGCAGCTGTCCAGTTCGTCTGGTATTCCAAGCTGGGTCATGGATGGTGTGTTTTAGCTTCAGCTGTCCAATCAGAGGTTGCCTTAAGTGCCGCTGTGGTTCCCTCTATACTAGATCTGCCTCCAGGTAAGTGCACAATCCCAGGGAATGTCCACAACCCAAACAGTTCCTTACTGTGTGCTGGGTTCCTTTGTGGCCCCTCCAGATGCCCGTGTTGAAGATATGGCCCCAGTTCTGAAGACTGTGGTTGGTTTTTGGTGGGGGAGATCTTTGAGGAAGTAATGAAGGCTAGGATCTCCCTTCATCCAGCAAGGCCGCTCTCCCCATAAACCCGGAGATGGGCTATGCTATACACAGAGGACGCCTCCCCTGCCTCCTAGACACAGAGAAAGACAGACGAGATGCTGTTTCCCAACTAGCCAGAGAGGCTTGCAGAATCCAGCTCTGCCAAGCATCCGTCTCAGTGAGACACTGAACATCCGTTAAGTCCTGCAGCCTGCGGACTGCCCCAACAGCCCGGCACGGAAACTCAGGCTTTTGCCCTTCCTGCTTTAGTGAGGGTGGTTGGTTCTTCATGCTCTTTTCTGCTTTGTGTTCTGTTGTTTGGGAAAATGGGGATGGGCATGAGAATAGGACATGGCCCAGCAGGGGTTGACCACTGCTGTATCACTGACCATCTCTAATCCAGGAGGGTAGCGCTATGTTTTGCTGGTTCTCTGGGACAGCATGGATGCGCACTAACCCTGGCTGCCACCTCTGCCCACTTCCCTGGTGTACACAGGGAGTCTAGCCTACGTAACACTGACTTGTGGGTGAGGAGCAGGAAAGCGAGCAAGCTTTCTCCAGGGCCTTGAAGCTGAGTCCTGGTTTTCTGATTCCTCTAGCCTGCCTACCTGTGGTCTGATGCTGAGTACTGGTTCCCTGGTTCCTCTAGTCTACCCACCTGTGGTCTGATCCATCCGTTTTCCCAACTTCAGAAAGCACAGGTCCTCTCCTGGGTCCTTGTCTGGCTTCTGGATGCTAAGTCTGTTCTGATCAGAGATGCTGCTTCTGTTAGAGATGGTCCGTATCTCTGCAGTGGGTGAGTTACCTGGATCTTAACTGGACCTTGGTGTGTGTTAGGCAGGTAATCAGCCACTGAGCCACAGCCCCTGTCCCCCAGAGGCACCTTGTGCTTTCCCCTACCTGTTCTCCTTCTCTCGAACCCAAAGGTTTTCCGCATGCTACCGAGTACTCTACCACCAAGCTATATTCCCAGGTCTTTTCTGTCTCTGGGTATATGGCAGAGTTACACAGTATAGTCTCGGACTCACTATGTGTCCCACGTTAGTCTCAAGCTTGCAGTCCTCCTGCTTTAGCCCCCAAAGTAGCTGTGAGTACATGGGTATTCTGATGAAGCAGAAAGGTGTTTGTGTGTGCATGCATGTGTATGGTGTGTGTGTGTGCATGTGAGTGTGGTGTGCATGCGTCAATGTGTGTGTGTGTGTTGCAAAGTACTAAAGCCCTTCAAACCCTCATTCCAGCACTCTGGTTTGAGCTGGTGCCCAGTTAGGGCCAGAAGACCCTGCCATAGCCTGCAGTATTCTAAATTAAAGGAGACTAATAAGGGGCACGGGCCTTGCAGGGGCATCCTGTGTACTGAGGGTAGTCAACCAGGATCACGTGCCCGGTGAGGATAAATAAAGATGCTGGACAGGATTGCATGCCCAGCAAGGAAAACTAAAGGGACAAAGTGTGGAATTTGAGCAGCTAGCCTCTTCAAGGAGGCAGCCTTCTTCTTCAGCTTGCCTGCTGTTTCCTGACTTCCCCCAAGGAAGTGGGGCTGGAGTGAGGATGGGGGCATCCTGGTTAGTCAGAGGTCCAAACAGAGCAGCACTTCTGTAAATGTTTAGGTCTGGCTCAGAGGTATGGAGCGGTGAGCTCCTGTTCTGCTCGGTGGGCAATGGAAGGAAGAGGTCCTTATACAGAAGAGCTTATACCCATGATCCCAACACTGAGGAGGCCGAGGCAGTGTGGGAGCAAACAAACAAACACAGTAATTTCATTCAAGTGAAGACTTAAGTGTCACCTTTTCCTGGAGGGAATAGGTATGGCTTGCTGTTGTTTGTGTCCCTCTGGGGACCTTGGCTGTGATGGAGAGCAATGACCTGCCTTCTGTGTGAGCACTCAGCATGCATGATAAGCACCATGGGGTTGAGCTCACATGCTAAGGTGGTAGACTTCCCAGCTGTTCCTTTTCTTTTGCTTTTTCACCTGGCCATAGCCACTGTGGGTCTGCTTGAAATGTCACAGGTCGTCCTTCTTGGGAAGCTGAGGGGCAAGGGGTGCTGGTGGAGACAGTGCATGGCAGGGGGTGACTCAGGGGAGCCAAGGATACGTTTGTGTGCTCAGTTTCAGAGGTTGCTCTACTTCAGGCTGAGTTTGCCAGGATTTGAACTTGAGACACCTAGAAAATCAAGTAGCAAATGTATCTGCATGGTATTTTAAGCCATCACTCACTGACTACTAAAGTTGAATGGCCCTCAAGATAAATCAGTTCAGTCTCTTCCTTTAGAGCTAACACTGAGGCCCCAGGGTGCATGGTTTGCCAGAGAGGAGTTAGTTGCAAACCAGTACCGGAGCCCAGTGCTGAAACCCAACTTCTGCCCTTTCTGTCTTTGGCTCGAATGCCTACCAGGCTCGCTCACCAGGGTTCCCTGGGTAGAAAAGAAAAAAAAAAGTTCAGCCTAAAGCCAAGGTTTCAAGAGTTTTCTTTTGTAATAATTTATTAGAGACACTAATAATTTGCAAATAATAACAGCTATCAAGAAAGGCACACTCTCCATAAAAGCTGCCTTTAACTAGTGTGGTCTAGTCAGAGCAGATGGGCTAGCCTGAGGTAGGTAACCAGGGTTCTGGTGAGGGGAGGGCGATCTCCAGAGTCTAGGGACAGGAAAACACACAGCTTTTTGTGGGGGCTGTCCCATGCCCCATGCTTCTGTCCAGCTCCTTTCCCCTGTGTACTTCATCCCAGGTCCAGCAACTGTCTCCAGTGCCCTCAGGTTGGGGGCACAGCCTGTCTCGGTCTCCCTTCCCTCATCCCTGGCCTCTCACTGTGTTGGAGATCCCCAGCTCACTTCTCTGGCTTCATCTGGGCCACGTGTCCCATTTTAAGATTGGCCACTGTTCCCATCTTGGTCCTCAGCCCCTGCCTTGGTTCAGTGACTCCCACTCTGGTCCACTGTTTCCTGCTGAGCCCAGTGTGTCCTTATCTCAGCCCTGCCACACACACACACACAAACACACACACACACACACACACACACTCCAACTGAGCAGTGGCCCTTCTCCATTTCAGTCTCCTGTCCCCTACCCACAGATGAATGCATGGTCTCCATCTAAGTCACCAGACTTGCTGTATCCTCTGCCCCTGTGCCATGCCTCTGCGTCTCCTGCTGCGAGCATGGCCGAATTGCAGCACCATCTCTGCCGCTCCCCAAGGACGTGTTCTCTTTCTGCCTTCTCCCCAGACAGCTCTCCGCAGCCATACTGGATAGGAACACCTCCTCCTGCCTCTTCACTTCGGTCACCTCACCCACCCACCCCCAGATTAATTCTGCCTCTCACTCCAGTTTCTTGCTCTGCTGCAGCTTTTCTCCCATCCTGCCTGTGGCTGCCACTGTGGCCTGTTAGAGTTCCACAGCCCGGGTTACTGGGAACCCCTGCTAGACACTTGCCTGTGTTAATCCTAGCCTGTCCTTGCAACAGCCCCATGAGCTCTGCGGTGGAGATGCAGAACTCAGGGTAGAGCCGTGAAACTCATTGCCAGGGACTCACTGACAGAACATAGTAGATCTGGGAGCCGCTCTCTGCTGATAGTAGTGCCCTGTCTGTCGATGCAAGGGTTATCTGAGGCTCGTCAGCTCCTATTCCAGCAGTTACCCTTATCTGTAGGCCACTTGTCCCATTTCAGTTGTCCTTCCAAGACCTCCGGCGCCCCTAATACTTCTCTGAGGGTGCCACTTGGCAGCGTGACTACAAGAATCCAGAGAAACCAGAGTTCATCTGTGCTGCCTATGCTTGGGTGCCTGCTTTGCATCCACATTCTTGTGCCTCGGGCTCCCTGTAGAGTCGGTGTAGGCCTCTTGAAAAGCACCGTGGCCTTTCAACAGGCAATATGATAACGGGACTCGCTGCTAATGACTAATGGTCAGGAACACAGCGGGGATTCCCTGATGGAGGGGTAATTCCTATCCCAGGAAGAACAGACAGACAGTGGTTTTTTTTTTTTTTAAAAATGATATTCAAACAGTGCACAGTATAAAACTTAGCAACTGCTTCTTTGTGGAATTTCCCATTTGACATTTTGGACTGCAAGTAAAAGGAAGGGAAATGGGAAGGGCCTGAAGCCAAGTGAGACAGTACTGTGAGAACCCAGTGTCTTTGGCATCTAGGTGATTTCTAAGAAATTTGGGTCGGGAAATTGCCTCCCGCTCACTAATGGACTTCTCGGGCTTGGGTGTGGGGAGGATTTTCTATGCTGAAGTTCAGTACCCCATAGACACATCTGAGGACGTTTTAAACCATTGCTGCTGTCTAGCGAGGTTTTTAAAAGCTGCGCCCCTCTCATTAAACAAATAAATGTGGGGCTCTGACATAATTGAACAGTGGGTGACTCATTTGTATTCCCCAAAGCCCTAGAGAGACTTAAAACTGCCCTGAAGCCCGAAATTCTGTCTGGGAGGTGAGCGTTTCTACGCCAGCCTTCTTGCCTAGATATACTTGTATTCTGCCAATCTGCCCCGCTGAAATCTAAGAACCAAAAAATTCAGGGTGGAAATAGGCTTAGCACAAGCACCCTTCCATTTCCCCCACCCCTCCTTGTTAAGATTCTGGGATCTGCTGCCAGGTGGCCTGAGAGGCATCTGTAAGCTTCCACAGAGGCCGCTAATCCCCTCCACCCCCGCCCCGAGATCATTCTGTATCCATCTGGCATCTGCTTCTGCACACCCAAGGGATGGGCAGGGAGTGGCTGCTGGGCCTGCAGCCCCCTGGCAGGTGGAGAGTGTGTCCCTGTTACAGTGGCCAGCTACTGTCCCTGCTCTGATGCCCTGACTGACTCTGCCAGCTTCGAGAGGTAGGAGGGGGAGGGGAAGGACAATGAAACTGAAAGCTTCTGAGTTTTTCTTTAACACTAGTGCTATCTTGTCTTAATCAAAAGTGTGGTTTGGGTTGGCAAAGTCATCCAGAGTCATTTGGGCTGTTCAATTCCATGCTACAAACAGCTCTGCATCTTTTGCCTGGAATCACATCCATGCTTGGCCAGAACCATCATTTACGAGTCCAGCCAGAGGCTAGGGGATGACCAAGGGACCACAGATGTAGTCCCATCCTAGGAGAAGGGGCAGAACCCAAGGAGAGCCTGTGGAGAACCATAGGGTTGTCCTGACGACATGAGGATTCAGCTCCATGGAGATGGGAGGCTGATGTTTAGGAAATGTGGAGACTCATGTATGTCCAGTTGTTTGTGTGAATGGCTGGGGTGTGCATTGAGATTAGGTGATGGAGGCTCTCAATCAAAAGTATACTTCTCCGATGGCAGTGCGTGTCAAGGAAACGAACAACAGTTGCAGCTATACCCCTGGTAAGAGTGTATGAGGAAGAGAAGAAATCCACGAAATGCCGCTGTGGATGAAAAAATGAAGAAGAGTAAGGAAGGACATATACATCAGGCAAACTTAGGAAACAGAAGAATAGGAAAATTTAAAAAAAAAAACCTGCCTATTTCATTGATTTCTTCTCTTCCTCATACACTCTTACCAGGGGTATAGCTGCAACTGTTGTTCGTTTCCTTGACACGCACTGCCATCAGAGAAGTATACTTGTGATTGAGAGCCTCCATTACCTAATTTCAATGCACACCCCAGTGAGAAAGGAGGGAGGAAATCTTGTTCAAATGAACAGAGAACTAACTAAGGTAAACGGACTAAGGCAAAACATTATTGTCTCTAACTAAGGCGAAACATTGTTGCTAACTAAGGTGAGACATTGTTGCTAACTAAGGTGAAACATTGTTGCTAACTAAGGTGAACATTGTCTCTAACTAAGGTGAAACATTGTTGCTAACTAAGGTGAAACATTATTGCACTCAACTTTTTCTTTTTAACCTTAGGTAGGAGAATGTTCGTGAAAAAAAAAACCTGCCTATATTAACTTATGTATTTAAACTAGCATATATGAACAAACCTTCATGGTAAAACATTTAAAAGATAAGCAATGAGGCTGGAGAGATGGCTCAACAGCTAAGAACTGGCTGCTATCCCAGAGGACCTGGGTTCAATTCCTAACACCCACGTAGTGGCTCACAACTGCCATTAACTCTAGTTCCAGGGAATCCAGTGCACGTTTCTGGCCTCTGTGAACACCGAACAGGAGTGTGATGCACAGACATTCACGTAGGCAGAACGCCCATACCATAATATGAAATAACAATATTAATAGCTAAAACGTAAGACAAATCATTTATATCAGTTCCTTTGACATTTTTATGACCGTCATACCTGATGGAAGCAGGCAGAAGGAGGAAAGGTGGACTTTCACTCCTGTCTTAGAGAGTTCAGCCTGCTATCCTGGGGCGGGCATGACGTAGCAGCCCGGTTTATGATGCCGGAACATAAGGGAGAGCTATTTGTGCCACAGTCAACCAGGAAGCCAAGCATAAGGCAGGAACCGGGGCAGGTATAAGTTTCAAAGGTCCACTCCTCGAAGACCTACTTCTGCAGCCAGCCTTACCTACTAAAGGTTCCTCCACCTCCCTCGGAGCCTCTTGCTAGAGAACAAACATTGAAAATGTGAGGGCTAGGGGGACATATCAGAATCCAACCATAACACTGTTCTAGGGAGGACCCAGAAGTCTATGAAACTCATTCAGTTGTTGATTTAAACAAATTTCTTTCTCGTTTGTTTGGTGATTTTGAGACAGGGGTCTCACTGTGTAGTTCTGCTGTTCTGGAACTCATTCTGTAGACTAAGCTGGCCTTGAACTCACAGAGGTCTGCCTACCTCTCCTCTTGGGATTAAAGACGTGTGCTACAATGCCCAGAGAGATTATTTCGTTTTATTTTTAACAGTACAAAGCTATAAAAAGTACAAAAGGCCTGATGAGAAAATGAACACCATTATTGCATCTCTCCATGCCTCTCATCATTCTTCCTCCTGGAACTGACTGGCTCTGGGCATGAGTACACACACATGCATACACACACACACACAAGTGCACACTTACACACACTGTGTGTGCTCATTTGCACGGGGGAGGGGGAGGATAGAGTGTCAAATGGTGGCATAGTATAAACAGTGTCTTGTATCCTATTTGGAAGTTACAGGGAGAACTCTCCAGTTCTTTCTCAGTTGGCTGCCTGATGTTGCCTATGACAAGTGGTTTTATCTAACCAGCCTTCTGCTCCTGATCCAGCTATTGGTCCTCAGTTGTTGGCTCAGAACTCAGTCCTTCAGTGAACCCTCTGGACTTTGCCTACAACTTTTGTGGCCCAAAGCCAATATCCTGAAGTAGAATTGCCAAAGGCCTTCTATGGAGGAAGTACACATATCCTTCCCTCTGGAACGTAGGAAAGAGGGAGACCATCAGAGAATGGGGCTGCTTTTGAGGTAGAACGGGATCGATTGGTAGACACAGAGATTTTTAGAGAAGTTAAGTGGGAACCTTGAATGAAGTCCTTGCAATGATGACTGTTTCCAGAAGTTACTTTTACTGAAACTTGGGTTTTTACATTTTAGTTGAACAAGAAAAAAAGGAAGGAAGGAAGGAAGGAAACATTTATCAAGCCACTGTTCTGTGCCTATAAGATATTATAGATATTTCTATTCACAGTTAACCATTAAGAAAAATGAGGTTCAGGGAACTCAGTGAGTAAGAATATAAGCCAACTTTTCAATAGACAGACAGACAGACAAACACACACACACACACACACACAGAGAGTGAGAGAGAGAGAGACCAAATGAGAAATTTCTGTACATTTTGCATTATGAAAAAAATCTGAAGATTCATTGAGCATTGAAGTAGGTGTAAGATCAATTTCCACTAAAGTTGTCACGTGACTCTCTGTGGCTCGGTATCTCAGAAGTCCCTCTTAGTAGGTTTGTGCGGTATGCAGAAGAGGCTTGCTGTTAGATGATATGAAATACTTTTAGCCATAAAGGGGCTACATTCTTAAAAATTCTTCTCCCACTGTCTGTAAAGCAGAGTATATAGCCCTGAGACAGCCTTGGCTCTGGTTGGGCTTCCAGGCTAGTCCACAAAGTCCACAGTATTCTGAAAGATGCTGGTGGCCTTAATTCCTTCATGCCCTCAGTCCCCAGCAGAATGCAAGGCTGGGAGTGGAGACATGCAGGATAGAACTGCAGCCAGGGTAAACAGGACAGATGCACTCTCCTCTGTCTGTGCACAGGAGCTTGTGGGTGCCGAAGCTGCCAGGAGACGGGGCTGGGACTTAAGGTCCCAGGCAGTAGATGCCCTACTTCAGTGGCATTATTAGAGGCCTGAGAGAAGGGAGTGGGACCGAGAGAACAGGACCAGTTGCTATTTTGAAGATCAAGTGTGTATGGGTGAAGGCCTGTGCGTTACCATCCCAAGCAGCCTCGTTAGAGTACTTGGTAGCATTAGATGAATACAGCCAAGCTCTCCTTACAGAGCTTAGATAGAATTTGGTACAGTTTTTCAGCTTAAGAAACCAAGTGCTTTTGTTGTATTATTATTGTTGCTTTCGAGCTAAGAAAAATCTCCCCATAGACGATAGAAAGTATTATGGCAAGTATTCATTTTTTAGTTCAGTTTCTCAAAAATTAGAGCCGATGGGGAGAAAAACAGTGCCCGTTTGAACCAATTCTGCGCATCTGCCCCTAATGCCTCGTGGGCTTTGATCTGAATGTAGCTACTGTCCTCCCACACACCACCAGCCCGGGCTCCTGGATGTTTGGTAGAATAGTGTTGGGTCAGCTTCAGTTGTGGTTCATGTTCAAGTTCTACTACCTGATAAAAAGCAGGGTGTCAAGGAGAAAGGAGAGGAGGGAGCAGTCAGGCTTCCTGTGTCCAGCTGATTCGAGCTGTTTACCCTAAGCACCAGCGCTTCCATGTTTGCCCTTAGCAGCAGTCATATGCCCACATTGCTGCTTTCCCTCTAGCACTTAGAGCCGTTAGCTAGCTTTAACTCTTTGGGCGTACAGCATTTAACAGCCATTGGCAAATGGTGGTGTCCCTCAGTTGTTAGATGCTAGGTTGTTAATATTAGATCCACTTAGGTGACTGTACAGCTCTGACTTGGGGTTGGTCCAGCCGGGCATCCTTTTATAACCATCACGGTGGCTCCTAAGTGCCTTAGCCATAAATAGATTCCAGCAGAAGCGGCATTGCTGCCTTCTCACAAATGCAGGTTAGGAGATGCCCCAGCTCCACAGTGTGGAACATGTCCAGAAGAACGGACACAATGCGTTCTTCCTGCCGTCAAGCAGTTTGCTGGTCTTGAAGACAGATGGCTGCCGCATTCTGAATATGGGTGTCCTCCCAAGTCTCTAGGTCTGGATCTAGGAACCACTGCTATGATATTGAAAAGCAGAGTCATTCAGAAATGGTTAAGTCACATACGGCTCCACCCTCATGGTTGGAATGAGATTGCTTATTAAAAAGCTTGAGCAAGCTACACCACCCTTCCACCGCTGCCCCTCTCCACTCTCCCCACCCTCTGCACCTTCCCCACCCCCACCCTCCCCACCCCCACCGCCGCCCCTTCAGTCATGGGAGGATATAGCAACATGGGACAGAGAGCTTTCACCTGATGGGGTCCTGGCCGAGAGGTGGCCTCTCAGGACGGCATCCTAAACTCTCTGATGGCCTCCATACCTCTCTCCAGACCTGGGTGCTTTCATGGCGGTCTTTTAGTTTGATCCCTGTGGGTTTGGGCTTCAGTTTGGATGCCCACTGCCTCTGTTTGCTGCTTGAGACACACCTGAGAAATAAAGAGCCACGGATACACGCCTACAACGCCAGCACTCACGAGACTGAAGCAGGAGGATCACTAGTTCGAGGCCAGCCTGGGCTCCGTGGTGAACCACATAGAAAGAGAACTCTTGTTTGGAGTTGCAGCTCTCAGCTGTCGAGGCTAAGGAGCCTAAGGAGCGTGGGGATATGTCCCTTCTCAGCCTGTTCACACGCGTGGGTGGCATTCCTGTGTAACGTAGTGAAGTGGAGCTGGGTCAAGGCTCTGTCTGGCCTCTAAGCACTGTGTCTCACTCCAGGCCTGTGGTTTTTCTGTCTTCCAACCCCTTAAGAAACACCCCCACCCTTTCTCTCCCAGCCCCAGTTTTCATTTCTCTTCTTTCAGTTTCTCTCTGTGGGGAGAGGGGAATGAAGCTGCAGAAAACCTTCTGCTTCCTTGTTAGGAGACAGAGACAGAGACGTGAATGCACATTTCTGGAGAGCTCCCAGTCCTCCCCTCTCCCCCTTCATGTTGCAAAACCAGAGGATGCTGATAAGGCCTACAGACCAGCGGTTCAGATTGCAAGCCATAAAGCCTCCTTTTACTTTCCTCTGGAAACTGACGCTGGAGAGGGAACCTTCCAGTGTGAACTCCTCTGTGCTGGCTGCATCCAAGTCTCAGAGCCTGGAACCTTTGCCTAGAAGTAGGTGACAGGCCATGCAAATGAAGAGTCACCTTAAAGCTCTTCAGCCCAGCTGAGCAGGCTTTTTATGATCTTGTTGAGTGTGAGGTGGAGAGGGCTGGGGAGGGGGAGGGAGTAGGATCTGCTCCCCTCCCCCTCCTCCCCAGCCCCTCAGCACACTTTGATCTGCACTGTTTGTCTAATCCTCAGCCAAGTGCGCTGGAACTTTAGCCAGAGCAGGAAAAGGAGAAATAGTTTTCCTTTCTTGGGTGGGTTTGTATTTATATAAACCCTTAGTCCTGAAAAGGAGCCAAGTGGCAGGCACATGCTCAGAGGGAAGGTGCATGGGATCCAGTGGGATGGTGGGGAAGGCAAGGGTCCTCTCTCTGCTCCTCTGCCCCAGGGCGAACCAGGGTCAGACTGTGTCTGGCGCTTTCAGGGGCCAAGAAGGAGGACAGGGTGGTGTGTCCTCTGCATGTTCTAAGGACGCCTAGGGGCAGGGCTTCTGCAGACAGCAGAGGCGGAGCTAGCAACTTGGTCAGTCAGCTTTGGTACATTGCTACTGTGTGTGCATGCTTCCTGCTGTGGATAGTTAAGTACATACATGAATGAGCAGCCCCCTCTACACCGTGGAAAGCATCTTGGAGAAGCCTTAGGTGGCCTCCGATGTCAGTCCCCTGTTGATTTACTCACCTGAGTTTTTTTGTTTTTTGGTTTTTTTTTTTTTTTTTTTTTTTTGAACAGCTCTTCTCTTTCTCGGGTAGAGGGGGTTTGTCGCTTATGTTTGCTCTTGATTTCTTCTCACATCCCTTCTGGCCAGCTTCATAGTTCCCCTGGCTCTGCTTTCTCTAGGACATAAGGTGACTTACTTTTAGCCCCTCTAGAGCAGTGGTTCTCAACTGTCCTAATGCTGCAACCCTTTAATACAGTTCCTCGTGTTGTAATGACTCCTCAACCATAAAATTATCCTCGTTGATGCTTTATAGCTGTGAATTTGCTACTGATACAAATCATTGCAAATGTCTGATATGTAGGATATCTAATATGTGACTCTTGTGGAAAGGTATTTCCACCACCACCACCACCACCACCAAAGGGTCATGGTCCACAGAGAATCACTACTTTATAGAATTCTCTTGTGGAATCTAAAACAAAGGTCTCGTTCCTCACCAACCCTCATTATTTGTATATGTCTGGGCTAGTCTGGGACTGGGGGAGATGCTGAGGATAGTTGTTAAAAGAATTTGGACAGAAAATGACCTTTTACTTTCTTGCTGGTTTCTCTTTTGAACCCAAAGCAAAGCCCTTCCACTTGGGTGACACAGCTTCCCATAGCCTCCCTGGAGTCCTTTCTTTCTCCGGCTCATTCATAAGCTTGGAATGAGCCATGTCGAAATGTCTCCTGAGATGTTCATTCTGGCCCCAGCAATATTGTTTTGTAAGTGTCAGAGCCCCACACGTCCAAGTGGAATCTTCCTGGAGTCCCCACCTGGATCTCATCCCTAGGAAGCCTGAGGATGCTCAGATGTGGCACTTCACTCTAGGTGCGAGTGCCGGAGGAAAGGGAAGCCATGAGGACTGGAAATGAGAGATCACAAACAGCAAAGGGGGCTGGCTTTATGAAAAAGGCTAAGTTTGTGCTGCGAGAGGGGGCTAACCTCGGGTGGAGTTTGGA
Organism: Alexandromys fortis; assembly: GCF_014885135.2. NCBI lineage: Eukaryota > Metazoa > Chordata > Mammalia > Rodentia > Cricetidae > Alexandromys > Alexandromys fortis. The sequence goes on from NW_026067936.1 coordinate 10,313,318, forward strand.
AAGACACTGCTGGTACCTTTGCCCCTCAGTTCTCCTGGGTGAGCGTCTTGCCGCGTGTTTTAGGAATGGCTCTGTGATCCAAGGCCAGAGCTCCCCCATTTTGATCTTTCAGAATATTGCACAGAACTTTAATATTAGAATATTTACCCCAAATCCTCATAATTATATGTATAGTATTATTAGTGCCTCTCTAAAGGGTTATAAGTTACGGCTGGCAGAATTAGGAGTAGTCTTAGATTAGATCTTTAACTTCAGGTTTTATTATCGTCAGAGATAGAAAACAGATTTGTAGCCAGGCATCATGGCTCACACCACTAACACTAGCACTTGAAAGGCTGAGCTAAGAGGACCACTGTGAATCTAGGCCCGGTCGGGCTACTTAGGGCTTTTCCTTCAGCCTGGGTGATGGTGTAAGGCCGTGCCTCAAAAGAATTTTTTTTCTGTTTTCTTTCATTATGAAAGGTTTTCTTTTTCCTTCCTTCTTTTTCTTTCTTTCTTCCTTTTTTTTTTTTTTTTTTTTTTTAAATAGAGTCATTTCTATAGCCCAGCTGTGGCTTGTAGAACACCTAGCACCAAACAGTCATGAGTTGATCTCCCTGCCACTGAGCGAGGGAGGGGCCTTGAGTCCTGATTTGCTGTCACAGGATGGTGATCCAGAAAATGTCACATAGACAGTGGCACAGCTAGTCACAAATCCTCCTGACCACAAGGTTAGCACTACCGGTCTGTTTTCACTAAGGAACATGGAGTTAGGGTCACATGTGTGCCCTGTGTGTGAGGGTAGAGTACATTCTCTCACACCTGAATGGAGCGTTCCTTCAGCCCAGGCTAGCCCTGCCTACAGATCTGCATTCTGCCTCCTGCCAGCTCTTTCCTGTTTGCCTTGGCTTCCTTCACACATTCGCCCCAGATAAAAGTCTGTAAAGGGACACCTTTGCAGTGGATTTGAACCTTTCTGAAGTCACCCCTTGTTAGTCTAGAAGAGTCCCGGGCGATGACCCCCCCAGGGACTCCCATGGACCAAATGGAATTCTTCTTTGATTGATGTACCCGAGATATTTAGTGTCCCTTTCTCCTTTCTCTCAAAAGGGAGAAAGCCTTGTGTAATTAGCAGGCACTTGTTAGGGAACGCGGAGCTTGTTTGCCTGGATGGTACACCTGCCACCGAGGGCCACTGAAAGGTGGAGATTGTCGCTTGTACCCGAGGACATTGTACAACAAGACCGACGGGGTGGGGATGCTGTGTGAGTCACCCAAGAGTCATGATTATGGTCGCTGCTACTCCTGTAACTGTCACCTGTCAGCACTTCGGAGCACGTTTGGAAGCACGTTGGAAGTTCGTTGCTTCCTGATGATCAGACCATAAACACTCACTGGAGATAGATAGGACCACTCAGAGCATAAACACTCACTGAAGATGGTTAGGACCACTCAGAATCAAAGCAGACACGAGCGGTGAACAAACAGATGGAGGTAACAACTTCTTCCCCCTTGTAAAGTCGACTAGAGCTCAGGGATTCATGATGAAATCAAGTCATCATTTTAGAAGAGGATGATGATTTTGTTTTGTTGTTGCTGCTGTTGTGGGTTGATTGGCATTTGCATCTATCTCTATCTGTCTGTCTATCATCTGTCTGTCTGTCTGTCTATCTATCTATCAAAGACAACTTACCTGTGATTTTATCGGCACCAGAGGTCAATTCCAGCCTGCTAGTTGGTTAACTGAACGTGGACTGTTCTTACCCGGGTTAATGCAGGGACCAACATTCACAGTCCGGGGACCTGAATTTCATACTGTCCAGTGAGGTCAGCATCTCAACCTCCTGGAGGGCCACCCTCACTGCCAAGTTTCTCCCCCCTGAATATTCCTCTTCAGTCTTTAATGTTCTCTTGTGATCCTCGCCTTGGCTGTTAAGACCTGTGTGTAGATAATGTTTATTTCTACTGAGCTGGACTCTGTAAAGTCTGTCTCCTATTTTTTCATTCCTTCACTCAGTCTCTTCTTTTATGGTCTGGGTGTTTTGTTTTCTCCCTGAATATCATCTGTGTGAATTTTATAAGTTCTTTGTTTTGCATGATATTTATACCTGGCATCTTTAGCCTAGATCCGGTTATTTGTCCTGAACAAACATTTTGACTTGCAACACAATGGCTTGCATTGTTGGTATGATAACTTTTTAGTGTTTTTACATAATATGCCCAATTGTGGAGTGCTCCGATAGGGTGGGGGTGGGGCTCATTTCAATGATCAGCTGTTGATTTTTTTTTTCTTAATGTCCTAGTAGGACGTGGTGTTCTGTTCTTTAACGGAGGAAAACATAGTTAAGAGTCGTCTGTCATTCTCCTGGCACAAATCTTGAGCCTGAGTAATGAATGAGGCAGTTCTCCACAGCCTTGAGGCACACGGGAGGCTGCGTAGTGGCCTCAGTAGACACCAGGATGTGCTCAGGAGGCTTCGCTTCCACATCCTCGCTGATGACCACAAGTGTGCACTTCCCCCAGAAGGAAAGCCCATCACTTAAAGTCAAGTGTCAAAGAAGTGAACGATTAAGACCATCTAGTCCCCAAGGACCTATTTACTCTTAATTCATGTTAGACAAAGCTTCAATGTTTACATGGAAACGCCATCCTCATAACCTTTATGCTCTATAAAGTGTCCCTTGTTGTCGTGTCTTACAGTAGCATTTCCTTATTGCAGGACATTTGAGGGTGTGAACACACTTCTTCATATTATAAATAGAGTGATCCTGTTGTTTTTGTCAGAAATAAAGGCAGGCTGTATTTATTTGTTTGTCAAGTGTGTGTAGTATATGCGTGTGGGGTGCGTGTGTGTGTGTGTGTGTGTGTGTGTGCGCGCGTGTGTGTGAAGATACCTACAGATATCAAAAGGGATGTGTCAGGTCCCCTGGATCTGGAGTTACAGAGTGTGTGTGTATGTGCGCATGTGTGTGTGTGTGTGTGTGTGTGTGTGTGTGTGTGTGTGTGTGATATCTACAGATATCAAAAGAGATGTGTCAGATCCCCTGGATCTGGAGTTCCAGCCTTGTAGAGCTGCCTGGGTGGGTGCTGGGACCCAGACTCTGGTCCTCTGACAGAGCAGGAAGAATTCTTAGCAAACAGCTGGGTAATCTCTCCAGCCCCATCAGAAAGTTTTAGATGTAATTTCTCCTTAATTTGTTGCTATAGTGTCCTCCGTAAACTTACCTTTGTCATAGTGCCTGCCTCTCTGGGAATTATTGTTTTCGCTTACTTCGCTGTGGATGGCAGATGCATAATAAAATCAAATGTTTTCATTTGAGTTATTTTAGTTTCTGGCGAGGCAAAGTTTTGCATGTGGTAACTGAAGGTCTACCGGATTGTCTCACCGCTGGCCATCTGGTGCTGACCGTGTGCTTATGTGAATTCTTTATAGATTTGGAAGACTAAGCTTCTATAGAATCCTGTCTCAAACTTATCAGATGCCAGATATAGTGTTTGGTGATTTCCATGTGTTATCTAATTTAATTATCACATTATCCCTGTCACGGGACATTCTGATATGGTGTTTAAGAGTTGAATTCGGGGCCGGGCGATGGTGGCGCATGCCTTTAATCCCAGCACTCGGGATGCAGAGGCAGGTGGATCTCTGTGAGTTCGAGGCCAGCCTGGTCTACAGAGCTAGTTCCAGGACAGGCTCCAAAGCCACAGAGAAACCCTGTCTCAAAAAACAAAACAAAACAAAACAAAAAAAAAAAGAGTTGAATTCGGTAGTTCTTGGTTCAAATTCCATGAAGTCCTCTTGTGATCATTGGTGAACATTATATACCCTGTAAGCCTTCCCTTGTATTATGTTTTTATTTTGTGTCTGGCTGACTAGCTGTCCCCACCCCCATAGATATGGATGTTTGTGTAAGTATGTATATGTGTATGTGTATATATATGTCTGTATATGTTTGTGTTTGTATGTGTATCTCTCAGCGTGTAGAGGTCAGAGGAAGACATGGGAGTCTCTAGGTTCTAGTGTTTGAACTCAGGTCATTAGCTTGGCAAGTGCCTTTGCTATCTGAGCCATCTTGTCAGCCCAGTTTCCCTTTCTATGTATTGAGAATAACTTTCCCTATCTTACATGGTTGTGAGGACTGAGATAATACATACACACGACACCCAGCACATAGCACACGCTCGTTTAATGTCCATTGATCCAGTGTGCATTGTTGTTGTTTTTCTTCCCTGGGTTAGATCAGGTTTGTTTTCAGTTCAATACTTATGACAACATTGTGGTATCAAAATTACAGTTACGAAGTAGCAACGAAAATTATTTTATGGTTTGGGAGTCACTGCAACGTGAGGAACTGTATTAAAGGGTCACAGCATTAGGATGGTTGAGAACCACTACCCTGGGCTGGTACTGTGGAAAAGAGCCGTAAGCTCTTTTTGAAGTAGAGCTTTGCTCAGGCTTATAATTTTGGAGTTAAACCCAAGTCCGGGCAGCTCGTGAGTTTGCACAAGGACAGCACATCATGGCAGAGCAAGCACTCACATCTCTAGCCAGGAAGCAGGGAGAAAGGAGAAGATTTGAGGTCCACGGTTCCACTGGCATGCGTCCAGTGACCCAAGGGCCAACTCAAGACCTCAGCTTGACGTCTGCAGCAGCTGACCAGTACACCTGCCACCCGGGGATCACGTTTCGATCTCCGAGGAGCCCCCAGCCCGTTGCGCTGGGCCTTTTGACTTTTTTTCCTCCACAGTCTGCTAGTATCTCTGTGAATTCTCTTGCCATCCAGGAGCAGGACTGAGAGCTTTGTGATTCATGATGAAATGAAAACTCAGGGTTAGAAATTGGGGGTCAACCTAAAGATCAGAAAAGTAAAACAGCCAGCCACTGGCTCTTACCTGGACCTCAGTCTGAAATGGCGATCCTGCCTCCCAGAATCTCAGGAGGAGACTGCATCTGAGAACTGTCTTCCCTGTCTTATATTCCTCTCTAGGGCTGGGATTAAAGGCGTGCACCACCTGATTTCTGTGGCAACTAGTGTGGCTACTGGGATTAAAGATACATGTCATTGTGGCTACTGAGAGTAAAGGTGTGTGTCATTGTGGCTACTGGGTTTAAAGGTGTGTGTTACCACAGTCTGGTCCGTAAGGCTGACCAGTGGGACTGTTTTACTCTCAGATCTTCAGGCAAGCTTTATTTATTAAAATACAGTTGAAATGCCACTACAGCTTTGTGCCTCTGTCTTCCTTGGGGTGCCAGGCTCCCGCTCTCACAGGCCTGCCTTGAGGCGGGGACCCCCATCTTCTGCAGTCCTTACACCCATCAGGTGGCTGCTCCACCAAACGGTGCACATCTTAAGCTCTAGCTTTGTGATCAAGCTAAGGGCGTTTAGATCCGTTGTTTTCCTCAATAACGTACGTATTTCTGACCGTTCTTCGAATTTCTGGTAAGGCAAGTTTTCTTAGAATAGATCACTCCTCAGAATACTGGCACGGTACAGTAGGTTATTGCTGGTGTGGGTGTACTTGAAATGACGTTCTATTTGCGTGTTCATTTGTTTTCTTTTTTCATCACGCCGATTTTTCACACGTACCATCTTCCACGTGTTATCCTTCCACTATCCTTTACTATGACGGAACACCTGAAGCAAGCTAGCCATGTAGAGAAATGCGTTTCTTTAGTTCATGGTTTTGGAGGCAGAAAGTTCAAACCCCGTGACACTGGCTCTGGTGAGGGCCCTCTTTGGTCGCCTCATCTCACAGCAGAAGCCTGCGTGGAAAGACAGATCGCACCAAACATTAGGAGCCAGGGATGGAGAAAGGAGTCCTTCTATTTTCTAAGCACGTGGTGGCGATTAACCTAAGATTTTCCTCGTCTCTATCTCCTCTCGGAATCTTAACAGGTAGGGCAAACCTTCGACACACGGCCCTTGAGGGATAAACCACACCCACAACACAACCAGACGTGGCCTAAGCCAAACCATCTACCTGACTCTGTCAAGAGGGCAGAGAGGCTGCTGGGTTTTTTTTTTAGAAGTTGGTAACCAAGGCTTAAAAATCTGCAGTTTATATCCAGTTCTGTCTTGAAAAAAAAAAAAAAAAACTGGCCTCGTGCTCACCAAAGACTATAGCGTCTTTAACAATAAAACAGCTGTGTGTGGCTGGTGCCAGGGATCCGTGCAGGGGATAGGGTTTGGCACCTGCAGTCGCTATCTGGGTATGCAGGCAGTCCAGAGCAGATGGAGCTGGGGCCCGTGCGGCGTGGCAATCAATCAGCAGAGGATTCCCAAGGGGAAACAGAGAATCCCGAGCTCTACTCGGGCTCCTGGGTGACCTTAGGATTCTAATTAAAAATACCAACGAGGAGCCAGGAGAGGGATGGCCAGGACCAGCTGAAAGCGCTGTGTGCTGGAGGCCCTGGTGGTTCTGTGAGTCACTGTAGGCTGCCTGGATTGCCCAGATGCACAGCTCTTAGCAACTCTGTTAGAACTCAGACATCTGGCTTAGCCACCGATGCTAGACTGGATGGCTTCCAGGTGTCAGCGAGCTCTGACTTGCTCTTACTCCATCCCTTGTATTGCTTTGACACCACTTACTGTTGCCATTTGTAGCTGGCATCTTTGTTTCTAATCATTCCCTGGCTGGTGTCGGAGGACACACGGTTCTGACACATAGGTGTCCCCAAGACCAGCCGATGGTACTAGATTGACATTTGCATTACTTCTTATATTTGCGGGGATTTGGTGAATGGACTAGTGGCCGTTCTTAGTGTGCAAAGCCACAGAAAAATGGTCCATTTGGGGAATTAACACAAGCTATAATCATTCCAGAAGAGAGAACTGTTAATTCCGAGTTCCAGTCCCACAATTTTGAGTCAAAATTCAAGAAGGCTTTAATAAATACTGGCCAGGTGGATGGGCTCTAGCTAGGTCCACCTCTGGGTTCCCATAAAATAGCCATGAGTCACATTTTACAGAAGCTTCAAAACTTATAATTTATTGCATTTCCCATCTGGTCCAATCAGGGGCAAGCATACATCCTGACATATTTCCTGCCTATGTACCTCCTGCTTATGACCAATCAGAGGCAAGCATACATACATCCTGATTTATTTCCTGCTCACTTACTTCCTACCCACATGTGATCCAGCGCATCCAGTACAGATGGTCCAAACAAACAGGACAAACAGAAACGTATTCTTAACTGTCTCAAGTGCAAACAGAACCTTTAGCCTTCAAGGTATATTTTTCCTGCTTTGGTCTCAGAAGAACCTCAACTGGGGAAAATGCCCCTACCAGATTGGCCTTTGGGTAAACCTGTGGTACCTTTCCTTGATTGATGATAAATGTAGAGGGCCCAGCTCATTGTGGGCAGGCCTACCTCTGGCCTGGAGGCCCTGAGCTGAACAAGCCAATAAGCAGCATTTCTCCATGGTCTCTGCTTCATCTCCTGCCTCCAAGTTTCTTCCCCGTTTAAGTTCCTACCCTGACTTCTCAGTAGCAATGGACTGTTACCTGAAACTTGTAAGCTGTACTTAGCTCCTCTCTCCGGACTTGTTTATGGTCATGGGTTTTATCACAACAAAGGAAACCCTAAGTGAGGTGGCAGCTTCTTCATTTGTAAAATGCAGGTGAGCCCTCAGTGGGATGTGGTAAAGACTTACATGATGTTCATAGACTCCAGGGTTCTGATTCCATACGGAATGTGCTCCATCATTGTGAGCTCAGCTGAAATGTGTGTGTGTTTGAGTGTGCGTGTGTGCGTGTGTGTGTGTGTGTGTGTGTGTGTGTGTGTGTGTGTGTGTGGCTGCGCATGCCATGTGGATATATGAAGGTGAGGACAACTTTGTGGAATTAGTTCTTTCCTTCTACTTCCCATGTGGGTTCTGAGGATTGAATTCAGGTCATCAGACTTTTGCTGCAAGTACATATTGCACCAAGCCACCTTGCCGATTTAACTACAGGATTTGAAGCAAAAGTGCTTTCTGTCCTTGTATATCAGCATATACCCTGGAGTCTCTAGAACTTCAAATGGTCATCAAAACTGATGAACATGGGCTGGAAAGATGGCTCAGTGGTTAAAAGCATTGCCTGCCCTTCCAAAGGTCCTGAGTTCAATTCCCAGCAACCACATGGTGGCTCACAACCATCTGTAATGAGGTCTGGTGCCCTCTTCTGGCCTGCAGAGATACACACAGACAGAATATTGTATACATAATAAATAAATAAATATTTAAAAAAAAAAACCTGATGAACCTCAGTAGGATCTTTCCCCAATTTGGCATGCCTCTTGTGTCCTTGGTTTGAGTTACTTGCTTCTAGACTTAAGCAGGGCCATCATGCAGAAACAAGGACTATCAGGAGCTAGACACTGTTGACTGAGTATTCCAAGGAGAGAAGCCTGGAGGACTGGACCTGAGGATAGGAGGAGGAAGGACAAGGTGCCGGATGAGGTATCTGCCAGGGGGAAGCTCAGAAGTGGAAGTTGTTGCTCCTCCTGAAAAGCTAGTGATTTCATGGCAGAAAGATGACATACAGGTGTGCCCAGTGTCTGATTTCTCTTAGGTATTGAGTTAATCCATTAAATTAATCACATGTTTTTACTAGGCAGGCCCTGTTAGTCATGTGATAATACCGCGTGCTTTCGACTCGGCACTCAGGAAATCCTCTTGTCTGGGAGGTGGGACTGTGGTTCTGCTGTTTCCCGTGTTAACACCTCGAGCCTGCCGCCTGCCCAGATCATTTACACAGAACTTTGCTGCGAGCCTGCTAGCGCTGCCGAAACCCCATATGCCCAAATCTCAGTTATGAGCCCCCCTCACTGGCAGCCCTGCCTGGCTGGCATGAAGATCTCAGGAGTCAGTCGGAAAAGAAAGGTGATTGTGGCAGGTGCTTCCTTCGTCTGGAGGTCACACCTTCTCGTGACTGCCTTCATCATGTATAAGAGTGCTCTCCATGGTGATGTGCTGAGCATCTGGGCAGCTGGCACTGGAACCCTGCAGTCGAGCCATGCTGGCTACATGCTGGTTCTCTGTCTCCCTGTCTATAGACCATTTACTTCCTCACTACTGGCCTTCTGCCTCCCTTCCCCACCTTGGAAGGGCTGTATTTCTCTGTGTAAATGAGTCCCACTCTTTTGGACCTGTTTCCTGATGATTTTTTTTTTCTCTCTCTCTCTCTCTCTTCTTTGCAGGGGAGTTGCTGAGCCAGCCCAGGCCAGAAGGGGTGGCAGAGATCATCTGTCCCAAGAATGGCAGTGAGCGAGTGAATGTGGCCTTGGTTTACCCACCTACACCGACTGTGATCAGCCCCTGTTCCAAGTGAGTCCCCGAGTCCCACCAGCCCCTGCTCCTTGTTGCAGATTCTGGCTGTGTAGTTGTGATAGCCCAAAGCCAAATTCAACCATGAGTGCATAAACCTTGAAAAATCCAGAAGGCAGGCGCATCTCAAGTGGCAAAATAGAAACTTATTTTTCCTGCCTTTGTGTGATATTTTACTTTGCTGATGAGGTCAACATTTAAAAAAAAAAAAGCTTCTCAGATGTATAATTCATAAACCACAGAGTTTACTCATTTAAAATGTACATATAGTTCATTGGCTTGTTTTCTATTTTCTGGTATGTACAACCAAAAAAATATATGCCCCCCCCCAACAGCATTAATGCAGAGCTTTGTTGAGAAGCTGTTAGGGTCCACGTGAGCCTCATTCTTGTCCCAAGTGAGCGCTCTTAACTGTCATTGCAGAATTAAATGGCTTTCACTTCAAAGAACAGCAAGGGGCCATTAAATCAGAAAAGCCTGCAGAAAATCTATAATGATCTGATTTTTGCAGGGGTCTCTCATTCTTTAATCAGTCCCAGAAAAGCAAAGACTGTGGACTGGCTACAACCTTTCCCCCAAATGGACTGACGGGGAATGCACCTGTGCAGATAAATATTCACACAGGATATGTGCTGCACAGTCTACAGAAGACACATCCTGTTGGCTCGAGGCTTTTACTTGGATGTTTCTGTCATACTAGAAACCAAAGGGGCTGCTCTTAAACCGAGGTGAAACGACTTGAAGTTGGTAAATCAGCAACCACAGACCTTCCTGGATTGAAGCTCGCTGTCTTGGTGATAGCTCCAGTCACTGATTGGCCCGGTGGCCACAGTCGGGCAGCATCCTGGTTTTCTGGTCATAGAGTGTGCCTACCCTCTCTACGCATGCACACAATGAACAAGGTTTTATAAGGCATTCGAAAGTTTGCCCTTGAGAACCGTGACCTCTCTGTCATCCAGTCAATGTAGGTAGAAGGACAAAACCAGGCTTTCTTCACCAGGAACCTGCTGTCTGGTCATATGCCAGAGCTCTGTGGTTAGGAGTGTCACCCAGGCAGGGCAGCTTTCCTCCTGTCGTGTGCTTCCTGTACAGCCAGGTCTCTGTGATGTTGTAATACATCAGCAGTAGAAGGCAAAGCCAGCCCCCATTTCCTCCAAACTGAACAGCCCACTAGGCAAAGCCTTTACAATAGAGCTGTGTTGGAAACTACCCCAAGCACCTAAGGGAAATTCCTCTCTAATACTAGTTTCAGGGTGCTCTTTTAACTAGAATGCACCCAGCATCATCCATCCCTGGTGGGGTTTTGAGGTACATCTCAGGGACCACAGTGGAATCACACAAGGAGCCCTACTAACTTGCATCTCCCCTGCCCTGAACGTATCACAACCCAGGCATTCGCCAGCCTTGCAGTTTCTTTGAGTCTGTGTCTTCGGCTCCTTGCCTTTCAGATACACCAGGGCCGGGATAAAGGGGCATATGACTGAAGCAGCAAGGTGCAGGACACAATATATTTCGTATTGATGTAAATGTGCCTGAGCCACCGGAGACACTAATCTCTTGTTTTCACGTGGATCCTTGCTGTTTAATAGACAAGATAGATACAGCGGTTGACTATCGGCTTGTGCCAGACTCCCTGGTGGCACAGAGCCGGAGTTATCAGGCCAGTCCCATGGGCGGCTTTGTAATCTACCACAGAAAGACCCCGTTACCAACCTGGGAACAAAACCATGCTATCAGCCTCTCCTTGACAGTTTATTGAATCTAAATGAACAAGCAGCTTTAGATTTGGGCGTCACCGGAATGCCTATTGGTCCAGACCTCTCTAGTTGCTGGAGAGAAACACTCCTGGGGTCTGAAAACCTGTGGATGTAGCAAAGATCAGCTGGCTTGGTGGTATAATTCTCAGCTCCAGGTGAAGGGCTATTCCCTAACTATGAACGTTTTGCATCTTTGGCAAGACTAATTTTTTTTTTAGTACGGAGACCAGGATAAACGCTCATTCTCATGACTCTGGATAAGAGCCTGTGCCTGTGGGATGAAGTCTGAAGCTCATGCCATGAAGCATCCACACACCCCAGCAGTGAGCACAAAACAAGAGCAAATATGCAGGCTAGGCCACGCCCACCGGAATGTCAGAAGCGTGATAACTGACAGTGTGTCCTAAACCACAGATAGCAGTCAGAGGGGCGGCCACTGAGTCATGTGGTTTTGACCTAAGCCTGAGGCTTGGTGTCCCAGTAGGACCATCAACCCAAGACTGAGCCCTGCCCTTGCAGCTCCAGGCAGTTAAGTAGCTCACACAATAAGTGATCCCTTCCTCTATAGCAGCCCATAAAATATAGGCAGATGGGCAAGACCGGACTGTCCTCAGCAGGCACATGCATCAGAATGTCCAGAGACAGTAGTCAGGTGTGCCTCTCTGAAGAGACACTGGAGTCACTGGGCCGGTTCTAAAGTATGTTTGTTGGACTTTGTCTCCTTGGTTTCTCTGCCCCTCTAAGGATGGCCTCTCAGCCAAGAGTCCTTTGCTTTCCCCATTGAACCTTTGCACAGTCAACCCCAAAGAAGAACCTGGTATACACAACAGTGTTGTCAGCCACTCTTGGCTGGGGTGATATTCTCTTCCTGTCAATAAAGGATAAAGAGTCCCGGAAAGTATGTTCCTTGATATGTTGTGACAACAGGTGCTAACCAGAACAGTCCCGGATACCAGAATAAACCCCTGCTCTCTGTCCTTGACTTTGGTCTTTTAATGCTTTGAAGGAAGTCTCTCCAAGCCTTTATTTGCCCAATTTCCTTGCTCCTAGGGTATCAGAGACTTGGCATTTAATGGACTGCCTTCAGCCATATGTGAAATCGTGATAGAGCAGAGTTTACAAACAGAAAAGAATCGATGATGGCTATTTAGTGCTGCCTTATGAATCCCATCTTTTCTGTTTCTTAGGAAACTTTCCAGGTGTAAACTTTTAAAAACAACAACAAAAGCCAGGTGTGTGTGTAGAGAGGACTCTGCAGTGCGTTGCGTTAAGAGTACTAACTGCTCTTGGAGAGGAGCCAAGATTGATTCCCAGCACTCACATGGGATGGCTCACACCAGCGTATAACTCCAGCTCCCAGGTCTCCTCTAGCCTCTGCACCCGCACCCGCACCCACACTCAGACATACACACATAATTAAAAAGACAACAAAAATTTCCAGGCATTTTTCTCCTATGAAAGAGAGGTAAAAAGTAAGGAGTAAATAGTAGGTTTGGGGGTTGAGGGCTCATAGTAGGTCTTCGTTTGAGGGCTTATTCTCCACGCGGCTTACCGCTATGACTTGTCTTGGTAGTGGGTAATTGAGGCTTCTCCCAGCATTTCATTGAGAAGAGGTTTCAGGAATGGAGGAGAAGCTATTGCTCCCCATGTCCTTCTTGCTCTGGGGGAGAAATAGGTACCCGGAGATGTCTTGTGCACTTTGCTAATCTGCTCAAATGTGAATTATTTCCATGCTTTGGAAGTATGTTGGTGAAGGATCCCTTGACAGTCATGGAGTCATGATTGTGGTCACATTATGGGATGGCCAGGAATCTGATAGCAGAAGTGCTCAAAGACCCAAACAAACAAACAATAACTGTCCTCGACATGGAGTGTGTCAGACAGTTCAAAAGCCCTGTTGATGTCTAATTTACACAGTGCTTGATGATTCTCGGTGTGTTTTAAGTGGTGTGACTGCTCCCTTCCTCGCCACTGTCTTATTTTAAAGCATCCCCGTCACCCTCAGAATGGCATGCTAACTGCCATTACTTGTGTCTGATCTAATGTGGCACCTCATTTGTGCAGCCAGTGTCTTTAGTATCATTTTCCAGAATGGTGTTGGTGGCTGATGTGTTGGTGTTAAGCAAATTCTTAAATCTGAAATAAGTTCTCATAATTCCTTTGTGACTGGCACATCTCAGTCCTAACAGAATGTAGTGATTGACTTGCACCATGTATCTCTCCCAGCCCCTTGTTTCCTGGGTGATGAAGGAGACGTTGAGTGGCTTGGACGGAGGTGAGGAGCTTCCTTCAGAACTTCCTAGTTGTAGCCTCTTGACAGTTCAACACCCAAGCATGCTATCCCATGGGTGTGAGGAATTGGTGACCACTTGGGGATTGTAACAAAGCCCCACCTCTCTTAGCCACCAGAATCAGAAGGTTCTCAAGTCTTTGTATAAAATGGCACAAGCTGGGCCTGTGGTGCTGCTTGCCTATAGTCCTGACACTCGGGAGGCTGTTGAGTTCTAGACCAGCCTGAGCTACAGAGTAAGACCCTGTCTTGGAAAGAAAAAAAAAAAACCTTATTAATGAAATAAAATGACGTTAAATAAAATGCATACCCTCCTGTATGCTTTATATAGCCCCTAGATGACGTTGACCCACTAGAAATGCTGTAATTGTTCCATCTGATAATGTAGAAACCAATGGCGGTGGAAAGCGTATGGCCAATACAGACACACTGGCTCCGCGTTGGTTTCATCTGAGGATGCAGTCTCAAGAGGGCATGGAAGGAGGAGGCTGAGTGGACTTGCGGTGGGAACAGTAGAGAGAAAATAGAAGGTTGATTGCTTTATACTCTGAAAAATATTTACTTTGGACGGTTTCATATGGACATATATTTTAATGATCCACCACTCCTTCCCCTAGTTACTTTACGCTCAGATCCATTCACCAGTTCCTCCCAACTTCACGTGTTTGTTGTTTGTTTGAAATAATCCACTAAGTCCATTGTGTGCTGCCCATGTAATCATAGGTTGGGAGGCCATCTGCTAGGATTACAGCCTCACAGAAAACTGACTCTTCCCCCAGAAGCCTTCAGCTGTCAGTACCTCCTCAGTTAAGGGTGGAGGATTGAGAATTTATTGGGAATTACCCTACACAGGGGATAATGGTCTTCCCAGAAGCCATAGGATGCCAAAGAAAAAGCCCAGTGCCAGATGAAGGATACCTCCATGGAGTTGTTGGCTGAAGTGTCGTGGTGATACCCCAGAACAATGCAGGCTATTGCCATTGTCTCTTGGTTACTCACCTGAACTTGACGTTATGACCCTACTGCTGAAAATACCCATGTCCTTTGATCACAGGATGTGGAAAAATCAAGTTGGTACTATTCAGGAAGCTTCTTCCTGCTGGTTGGCTTTCATCAACTATCTCACCCACCAATAAACTCTGTGAGCTACAGTGAGCGGCCAGCATGGCAGAGTAGGCTCGTGGATGCCCTAGAGGCATGACTGTTTAGTGGGTAACCAACTCTTTTCTGATTAGATTTAAAGCCCACTCCACAGGAGGAAACACATGCCTGCTACTATAAATCTAGCCAAGAACCTAAGGGTAAGCCTACTACTACTGTTTTCTAAAGGGACCTAGTAGCACACTGCACTCTAAATTCTTACTTCTATACCTGTAGATTGGTATGGCTCTCAGACCTCATCGGAGAAGTATCTCGGTGTGGTAGATGGCAGCTAGTGCCGAAACTCACATCTGATCAAGATGCAGAGAATAAATGTCTGCTGAGTGCTCTGATACAAATGGGACTTCTATGTCAAATTCCTGCCCGCCATGCTTAGGGACTGTTGTAGGAAGGGGTCCCAATGATTGTAAGAGCCAGAGATGGGGGGGGGGGAACCAGAACAAAACAAGGTGTTCCAGAGAGAGAGTTTTGAAATGCATATCTCAGCTCTGCCCTCTTTTGTCACCTTCTGGACAAGAAAGACTCCTATACTCTGTGATCTCCCAACTTCTGCAGTCACCTGCACAAGCTGGTCAACATTCCAGAATCTGTTGCACTGTTGTTTGTGAATCCCTAGCTCTGTGCAGTCTCTTTTCTGGTTGAAACCCTTGATGTTCTAGTCTGCGGGTGTGTGAGCTTCTGGGCAAACAGTAGATACCCAGCCACTCTTCGTTTTCAGGTGTCCTGCACCTGAATATTGTTCTCTTTTTCTTTCCGAGGAAATTCTGACCAGTGTCCTCCTCCACTAACCAAACTAACTGTGTGTACTCTGTTATAAACAAACCCCAATTTTCCTGTGAAAACCAGAAAGAATTCAACAGGCTAGCCAAAAAAAAAAAAAAAAAAACCCAAACCATTTACCTCCCAGTATACTGGCATACCACACATGTTCTTTTGTGTGGTTCCTTTAGTGGGCTGATCCTGGAACATGCAGGATATATGGATGTCTGTTTTTTATTTCTTAATAGTTGACCTTTCTCTTGTGGTGGTATCATGTCTGTGTGCTCCATCACCTGGGAAGAGGTGGAAGTTCATAGAAAACAAAGAAGTTAGTTCTAAGGGACTGGAGAGATGGCTCAGAGGTAAAGAGCACTGACTGCTCTTATAGAGGTCCTGAGTTCAATTCCCAGCAACCACATGGTGGCTCACAACCATCGATAATGAGATCTGGTGCCCTCTTCTGGCATGCAGGCATACATGCCGGCAAAACTGTATGCATAATAAATAAATCTTTATTTAAAAAAGAAAGTTAGTTCTGACTTAGGCAGATGGTGTGTTAATGGAATTAACAAGAATGTTCTTTGTGGCTTAAAAGTGTTTAGCTACGCATTTGCACTTTCCAGAGTGGATTAACAATAGAGGGCAGAACTGAGATATGCATTGCAAACTTCAGTTGTTCTGACAAACCTTGCTGATTGCCTGGGTACAGTAGAGTTCACATCTCAACGAGAGTCCAGTAGATACCAGTTTCTTGCTATTCTAAGTATTCTGAAAAGCAGTGATTGCTTCATTACAGGAAATTCTGCAGTGACATTGTTATGGCATAAGGATATTTAAGACCCACCGAAATACCCTTTTATATATACAATCGGGTGAAGACTGTGGCCTGTAGCTCACCAAACAATTAGGCAAGAATTTTAAAGTCTCCCTCGTTTAGTTAATATGGATCTGCAAACATTTTAAGGAGAAATGGAATGATCTGAATTTGGCTTTATCACAATGGACCATATTCATTGACCACAGAATTTTAAACAGAAAGTGGGGGTGGGGGGGTTCTGGTATTTACAGTTACGTGTGGAGGTTGCCTGTCTGGAGGCTCTCTGATGATTTGATTTATTTATTTTGTCCTTGGCAAGGAGGGACAAGCCCATGGCCTGGCTGCCTTTCCTGGCTGGGAGGAACTGTATTTCTTGAATTCTGTAGTCTCCCGTCAGCCACATTGATCCTGGAATTCTCCCTCTCTGCTTAGGTATCTCCACACTTTCTTGGACAATTAAGTGGAAAGGATAGTGCTTCTTTCCCTCTGCCACCATTTTTACTGTACCCAAATCTGTGGCTTTAGGAGCACCAAGTTTTAAGGGTAAGTCTCTGGGAATCACAGAGTCTCTGGAATGGGTACGGCCATAAGAACCTGGAGCAACTAGGGAGGAAATGGGGTGGTTGGGGATGAAGAGCATCCGTAGGGCAGAGAGTCCAAGACTCACTCATGCTTGGGATAGAGAAGTAGCAAAATGCTCCATTCTTCGCTTGACTTAAAATATTATGATGAGTCAGGAATCTTAGATCTATGTTGGGGAAAAGTGTGTGTGTGTGTGTGTGTGTGTATGTGTGTGTGTGATTTCCTTATTGTACAGTCTATAATAACACCAGGAAGAGAGCAAGTTGGTTAACACCTCATGTAACTTTGTAAAAACAATATTTATTTTTCTTAAGTTTGAGCTTTGGGGTTCCACTGCACTATCTTGAATCTCCCTTCCTCCCTCTGTCTCTCTCTCCTCCTCCCTTTCTCTCTCTCCCTCATTTCTCTCATTTCTCTCATTTCTCTCTCTCTCTCTCTCTCTCTCTCTCTCTCTCTCCCCCTTTTCTTCCTTCTTTCCTTCCTCCCTCCCTTCCTTCCTTTCTGTTAACTTTAGGCAGTCTTGCTGTATATATAGTCCAGATTAGTCTATAATTTGCCTTCTCCTGTCTATGCCTCCTGAGTGCTTGGATTACCCACATGGACCACCCAGCCTGGCTACTGAGTCTTTGCTGTTTGTTAAGTACTGCGATGTTAGACATCTGTAAAATGTAGATTGCGTAGGTACTTATTTCATGAGGGTGTCTCGTGAGACAGGCAATTTCAAACACAGCATTTGATATAATTACAGAGAGCAAATATATGCTCAATAAATACACCTCCTGTTGTATATGTAGTATACACTGGATGACTTAGACAGTAAAAACAATAAACCAAATGTTTCTATAATGTGGGTATTATGGTAAAAATTTATCCGCTGGCTTATCTAGACACTTATTAATTAAAAAGGTCTGCCTACAAAAGGTTAATGTGTATGCTGGTGAGGTAAGTGAGAATATTGGCTTCCCTTCCCATTGCCAAGGGAGAACAAATGAAGATTTGTTTATCGGGTGTCTCCGGTGCCTACCCCTGTTCTCATAAAATGGAGGTGTTGGTGTGTTGTGCTATCTTTTATATTGTAGTCACTAACACCTAGAACACTGGTCCATTTAATGATCCTGTAAGGCATATAAAGCAGAGAATGCTGTGTCCCACCCAACAGTGCTTCCCCCCAACCCCAGTTACTGAGTGCATGGGCCTTCCATGAGCCTCCAAAACCACCCAAGGCTTCAGTGCTGTTTTTACAGTGCCGGATGCTCTCATTTCTGTGTCTATTTTAAGATGCAGTGTGTTCGCATTCTGAAGGATAATAAGGCAAACGGGCCAGCAGAGAAGGGGGCAAGCCACGCAGGGAAGCATGGGCTTGCTCGTGGGACAGACATAGGAGGAACTATAGGCAACGGCCTTGATTTCCCAGGCAAGGTGAGCATGTAAGTATAGGTTTGGCTGGTGTGGATACAGAGGCTGTTGCTAGTTGTCTGTTGTCAGGCCCTGGAGTGATGAGGGCAGGACAGTGAACCAGACTGGGAAAGCAAATAACAGAAGTGGGTGGGCTCGGAGTTGTGACCTGGCTAGTTTAGGTGTGGAAGGACAGCCCTGGCAGGCAAGTTCATTATGGTTTCTAGGAAATAGATTCCTCCAGGGGAAAACCAGTTCCACCAAGATCAAGGCCCCGTACACATATCTCGAAACACAGAAAATAAAAGACACAATAATTCATACTATAGCTTCACTTTCAACCTAGAAAACCAAAGACTTCGAACCATCATTTCTTTTTGCATCCAGAGTTGGGACAGGTGCACCAGTCTAGGAGTCTAGTTCTAAGCCCCAGCAGAGCCTTCTCAACTCCTCACTTCATGGACCAGCATCCTCTCTGGCAGCCCCTTGAGTGACCTGTGGGCTTCATGGGGAACCGAATCCACTCCCTTCTTCTCCCAGAATGCTCCATCTCTTCATTTCTATCCCTGGTGATGGTAGAGTTTTGTACCTGTCTGTTCGTGCTAGGACCTATATAGTCTGTCACCTGTGACCATATCAGTGTGTCTTGACATGGGTGCCCCTTTTTGTTAGCTCTGTGATTTCCTCTGACTCCATATCCGCCAAGATTCCTGTCAATGAGACTCAACCTATCAAATCTTCATGTCCTTCAAACTGGTACTTTTTAAAAAGATTTATTTCTTTTCTTTTATGCATGTGTGTGTGTTGCCTACATGTTTGTCTATATACCACATGTGTGTCTGGTTCCCTTGAGGGGCAGAAGGCCTTGGATTCCCTAGAACTGGAGTTACAGACAGCTGTGAGCCGCCATGTAGGTGACAGTTAATTGAACCAGGGTGTTCTGTCTGGAAGAGCAGCTGGGGCTCTTACCCACTGAGACATTTCTTTTCAGGCCCCTCTCCAATGTTTATCTTTTAATGTCAGTGCCTACCACATATCTCCCTTTGTTAAAAGTCTGAAGTAACTCCCGGTGATTTTAGGCTCAAGTTCAAAGTGCCAGGCATGGCTCACAAGGCTCTTCACTGTCAATCTCTTTGCTAACTTAAGAGGTAGCACCTTACTTGAGGGGCAGTTGATCATGGCGGACCCTGGCTAGCTCTCAGCCCTCAGCTAGCTGTCACCTGGCTCCCTTACCAATGAGAGTCCATTGCCCGTGAGCCAAGGGTGTGTATCTTCTTTCCAGAGAGTCCCATTCTCAACATTTCTACCTCTTAATCAAGCATTTTGTCCCGCATACTTCCTTGATGTTTTTATGCTATTTAATACTATCCTGTCATAGGAAGGAGCTCACAGTATCTTAACTACTTTTTTTTTTCCTGTAGCCGTTCTCCCATCTTATTCTTTATTTGTGTAGCTCTGTTGAGTGTTTGCACCCTAGTGGGCATTGCGGCAAGTGTAGGGGAAATAACCTGCCCCTCAGAATCACAGAGTTGGAATCAAAGAAGTAGCCAGACAAAGGCATGCCAGTGCCAGACTGAGAGAGAAATCTATCTGATGAAGGCTCTAAACAGCAGGAACCATAGCAGGAAAAAAAAAAAAAACAGGTAAAGGTCCAGAAAGTGGCATTTGGGGTGGACCTTGAAGGGCTGAGGTGGCTCATTGAGATGAGCAAGCAGTGACATAGAGAAGGTTGGGAGTTTGATGGATGAAAAGCGTGATTGCTGTATCCTGGGTTCTTTTCCCGTTGCCATGGTACAATACCCTGACCAAAGCATCTTAAGGGAGAAATGGTTTATTGTGACTCACGGTTCAAGAGACAGTTCATCGTGAAGGGGAAGTGAATGCAGCAGGATCTCAAAGCAGACGGTCAACAGCATCCACAGTCAAGAGACAGAAAGCTTGGCCAGGCAGGGGTGGCTCATGCCTTTAATCCCCTCATCCCATCACTGGGAGGCAGAAGCAGGAGCATCTGAGTTTGAGGCCAGCCAGGTCTATTAGAGTGAGTTCCAGGACAACCAGAGCTACACAGATAAACCCTGTCTCAAAAAAAAAAAAAAAGAAAAAAAAAGAAAAAGAAAAGAAAGAAGGGAAGGGAGAGAGGGAGGGACGGAGGGAGGGAGGGAGGGAGGGAGGGAGGGAGGGAGGAAGGAAGGAAGGAAGGAAGGAAGGAAGGAAGGAAGGAAGGAAGGAAAAGAAAGAAAGGCAGCGAGAGCTACTCAGTTCTCTGCTTACCTTGACCAGAATCCAGCCAGGGAATGGTCCCACCCACAGTGGGCGGGTCTTCTATACCTCCCCCTCCCCCCCCCCAGTCACTGTAAGCAAGATAATCACCTCCAGGCCCTTCTCTCTGGTGAATCTAGATTCTGCCAAGTTGACATTAACACAGTTAACCATCAGAATGTGGGAAATGCCGCTCATGCTAACGGTGGAATGTTCCCTGGAGCAGCCTCGGTTAGGTGATCTTGTGTTTCTCAGACTTCCATGTGGCTCTGGGGAGCAGAGAGCAGACACAACCGTCTGGATTTCTGGAAGTTCATTGTGTTCACCGAGGAAAAATAGTTACTGCCCCGTGAACCGAGAGCTGGTGGCCACACCGCTCCCTTAACTGCCCGGGTGAGCCGTGGGTTTTTACATGGCCATCCTCTTCCAGTTAGATGTATCATATTCTTACTGGACTTTGAGACAGTTTTGGAACCTTCCCTGCCAGGAGTTTATTATATTACTAGGTTTTTGTACACTTTCTTATGACCGAGAGCCAAAGAAATGTGAAACTCTTCAGGACCCCAGAGAGCCAACCTCTCTTGTATCCATCAAGCACCATTTCGAGTCTTGCTTGTCCTATAACAAAGCTCAGCTATACCATCACCCTTGGGCATCTCACCCAGGACCTGGTGGGATTGGTAAAATATTGAGAAACTAAGCCGCGCTATACTACAAGGAAAAGTACATTCCTGGTAGGTGAGTAATAAGCAGAGGCTTCTGGTTTTGGTTCTACTGATATGAAGATTGATTAAGCTTATTCTTGCGTGGGCTGCAAGGGCACATTAGGCAGATAGCAAGTTACCAGCCTCTGAAATAAAGCAGCACGGAGAGAGATGGAGGCCCGGAGCAGACCAGAGCCCCTTTGCTTCCATTGTCTTTGTATGCCATTAAGTGTCATTAAAACACTTAGAAAATCCATGGCACAGCACTGTAGAAAGCGAGAATAAAAGATGCAACTCTCTGACCTCTGACCACCCTCCCCCCTGTTGTTTCAATCAAATGCCACTGTTCAGTTGGCTGAGAATGCAGCAGAGTTTTCATCCCAGGCTCAACCACCCCAGATTTCGGCTGACACCCTTGCTTGTAACACTCTAAATAAAAGCGTGCTTAATGGTGGTAGACAGCTATGCTCAGGTTGAGGCATGCCTTTCTGAGCCTGGAGGGATTGTTTATGCTTCCGTGTGTGTTTACTGAGGAAGCAAGTCTGTGTTTAGAGCCTGTGCTTGTTCATTAGGAAGCTAGTTCATCTCTGATGTTCCATTCAGGTAAGTGGTCATAGCCATTAACGTCCATCCCCCTTTATGGCTGACAAAAAACCACACTTAGCATCACGGACAACATTCGACTAATCTAACTGCTACAGGGATTGCTTGCTTGGTGGGTCATCGGGACATCTTCGTGATCACAGAGAATTCTAGAAGCAGAGCTGGGAACCTGTACAGACTCGTTTAAGTCGTCTCTCTCTTTCCTTGTAATCGAGACCGCTGTTCTCTCTCTTGTCGCTTTGTCTTCTCGTCCCATCTAGGAAGAACGTTGGTGAAAAGCACAGAAACCAGTGACATTCGTGGCTGTGGAATTTCCATGGAGCAAGCAGAGCATGGAACTGACTGGGACATCTCTTGCCCCTGGCGAGCCCGCCGAGCTCCCAAGCGCCTTTGGGGCCCAGGGTGAATCCATGCACCGGGTGCTTGCTGAGGACCCTTGGAGGGGCTGGAGAGGGCTGGGAAGATGGGGGCGAACATGGAGCAAATGTTTCACAACCTGAACCTCAGAACTGTGACCCTCCAAGGAGAGCGCTACTTGAAGAAAAGAAAAACAAAATGTTGAATGGCTTCTCAGGGATTTTGTTTTCCGTGTACACATAAGCCATAGTTCCAGTCCGGGTGGCAGTATTTCGAGCACTCAGATTTCAGTTCTGTTCAATGTGAAGGAGGGATCGACTGACGTTCATTGCTGTTCCGTCACTAGTGTAAAATATGTATATGTTAATCTTTATTTTTATAATATGCAAAATGCATTTAAATTTATACAGTTTGGACGCCTCTAGCATTAGTTAACACTGGGTGCAATATTCTGCATGAGAACTGTGCCAAGATGGGGCTGATGTCTTCTTTTAGTGTTAGACTTTTTGTTCTCTCATCAATCACCCTTTAGCCAGAACGGGAAAGCTACCCTCTTCCGGTTAGTTCATGGATGGATTCAGTGTTGCTTCCTAGAGCTCTCTAGTGGTCCCCAGGCACATCCAGCCCCCTGAGACAGAGTCCCCTCCCATCTTTTCATCACGCGCCAATACCTGTTCGTCAGTGGGCGTGGTGGTAAAGATCCCTACACATCCCCACTTCCGGGGCAGAGGGAGGCATTCCTAGGGGCCAAATGGGGTGGAGGCTCCATGAAAACCTGACTCTTGGAACAATTTGAGATAATCTGAGGTCAGTTCTCAGTCTCTCAACTATTCTACTGTTCTGCACCCTTCCCCGCTCCCCCCCCCCCCCCCCCCCCCCCCCCCCCCCGCCGGAACAGTGTGCATGATTTAGCCGAGCCTTGTGTGAGTCCACCTCTGCCCGTGGACCTCCCGGTAGGAGCATGCTTTCACAGAACTCCGTCTCTCATTGGCTGTGTATTCATTCAGAGCCTCGTGGAGGACATCCGCTGCCAAGATCTAGTAAAGCCCTTGTTTTGAAGTCTCCGGGAGGTAAACACTTAAAAACAAACCCCATGAATCACTCTCTCGTGTGCTCCTACTTGGGGCCAAACAGCACATGCTACAGTAGTGGTACCACATTCTCTGAATAACGGCAAGGTTTCTGTTTACATCTGCGTCCTCCGTGTGTTGACAGGAAGCATGTAAAACCAACTTCCCCGCAAGAAAAGCAAGTCAGCTGGTCGTACTCTCTCCCTTGTTTATAAAGTATCGCCTCTTGGAATGCCGTAGCACATGCAGTCACCATGAATCTTTAAGGGAAGTGCAAGCAGGCGGCTACACTGTGAGAAATTACCAGCCAGTTTGTGTAGAATTTGTCCTGTTGACTTCCCCGCCCCCGGAGCCCGTTCCACAAAGGCAATTTCTTGGAAATCAGAATTGAATGGGAATCCTCTTTTTGTGTTTTTGAATACTTGACTTTGACAAGTCTAGTTTAAGATTTTCTTTTCCTTTTAGAACACAGTCGCAGGACGAATCAGAATTTGGTTGATTTTTTTTTGTCACAGTTCTCATGTGTGTGTGTGTGTGTGTGTGTGTGTGTGTGTGTGTGTGTGTGCAAGTGTAAACCGAAGGGTTATCATTCTGTTGCTTTACGGACCACAGAATTATTTGGGCGATGATTCGGTTGTTTTTGTTTTTTTAATTGGCACCAGTCAGTTCTGACACCGTCAAATCAAGAAACTTTGACCAGTCTTATCATGTCACGTATGACTTTGGGTTTACTCCCCAGAGGGCCATGTTAAATAAAACTAAGGTTCCTTGGGGGAGCCCACCCTGCAATTGGTTGTTGTTTTCATAAACACAGATGCCCATGTTCTGAATATCTGCTACTTCTTTTGACAAATGATGTTTTGTGTTGTCATCTGAACCCCTAGAGAAGCGGTGTAGATGAGGGAACCTTGGTTGTCACGCGTGTGTGGCCAGGGTGGACATGGTCAGAGGGTCATGTGCCTGAAAAAGCTCCAGCAAAGCCTGAGAACTAGCCTCAGTGTGTGGGGGAGGGTTGGAGAAACAGAAACCACTCCACTAAGAGGAATTCCAGGAAATTCTCTTTCCTAGTTTCAACACCTGGGAAGACTCAGCGGCCAGCAGCTGAGGGGCCTTTCACTAAGCACAAGAGGCATGGTTCTACCAGAGGAGCCCCTTGCCTGTCAAATGCTCTCCAAGTTTGTTATGGTTTCTATTCCTACAACTATAGTGGTAGCAAAACCATTTCCCGGGATTGTAAAAGTGCTGCCAGAATAAATGTTTCCCCCTTCTAAGGAAAACAAAAAAAACAAAAAAACAAAAAAAACCCAGACAGTGCTCATATTTGACATGTGCACTGAACTCTTTTGAATGAATAAAGAGGAAGGGCTTGATGTGATTCCAATGGAGTGTGTCTTTTCATGCTGAAGTCTGTGGATCGTGGTTGTGGTTTCCCTGTTCATTGTCCTGACAGGGCAGAAATTAAAAAAAAAATCAATAAAAATACAATGAAATGTTAAAGCCATGGCAGCTCCAGAGTTTATTTCTGGGTTGGGTTGGGTTGGGTTGGTGTTTGTTTCAGTTTTATTGGTTAAAGAGAATAACAACTTTCTATTGTGAGCTTCAATTTGGGCGATGGGGAGCGGGGCTGGCTGTTTTTGTCTATTTGGGGCTTGGATTCCCAGAGGCAAAAAAGCTGAAAGAGCCACTATTTTAAATTTGTTGCATTCCATTTATTGATTTGGGAATGTGTGTGGGCATGTGTTTGCCACAGCACACATGTGGAAGTCAACAGGAAACTGGAGGGTCGGCTTACTCCATCAACCATCTAGGTCACGGAGATCAAACTCAGGTGGGCAGCCTTGGTGCTGGGTGCCTTTGCCCACTGAGCCTTCCCTCTGGCCCAAGGGTCCCTTAAAACTCTGCCTCTGGAACATTGGTTCTGTCTTTTGGGACTGGCGCCTGCTTCCAGGACCTTGTACCCACCAGGCAAGTGCTCTGCCCCTCAACCACATCCCAAACCCAGCACCATCTGTCCGTTAAGTCAGATTCTTTTATGTTGCGAACTGTTATGCTTCCAAACTTATTGACGTGAGATTGGTTCGAAAGTTCCCATCCCCCCAAACTTCCTTTTTAAGGCTCATCACAGGAAGCATAGCTTGTAAATACTGTCTGGGATCACCCTGAAAGGTTGGAATTACAGGCCCCTTAGGGCCTGTCCAGAAGCAGCATCCCCCTGTTTGCTTGTTTGTTTTAAAGTAGATAAAAGATAATGGAAAGAAAAATGCATGAAAACTAGACAAGTCCCAAGCTGTGTGCACAGACATAGGCAAAGGACCAGCTCAGACCAGAATGCTGAAAAAAAAAAAGTTCTGAGATTTTCTAAAAACCTCCTAAAAGGAAGGCGAGGCTATTGGGTGCCCTGATTTAAATATTACCTCTCTAGTGAAATGTTTGAAACCACCTGAGGTGGAAACAAGAGGCCTGCTTCCGGTAGAAGAATGGCTCGCCCTTACAGCTGAGCCCAGTAAGTTCTGACAGCCATCTCTACCGCTGCCTGCCTGCTTCTGCCTGCGAGAGCAGAGTTTGAACATATGTCAACACTTGCGCCTGGATTTTATTGAGACACTTTGAGTTCTTTAAGCTTGCTCAGCAAGTCACACAGCAAAGAAGGTGTCGGTGGTAACAATGAGAAATGCTTAGTCCTCGCAGTTGTCGGTCCCTCCAGGGGCTGTTTCCTCATCTCAGCGAGAGCTTTCTGGAGTAGGCACCAACTTCACACAACTCCAAATCCATGCTACCTATAACATGCAAGGAGACAATGTCTGCTGAATCCCAGTGCCAAGGGTCCCTGTGCCCATTCCTGCTGATGTCACCCAGCGTTATCACCCAGTGTGGTAGGGATGAGGGAATCTATTGTGCTGTGTGGGAAGGGGCTGTGTGTGTGTGGCTGAAGTGGAAGTGGGGGTAAAGGGGCCTTTAGAAAGCAAATGAAATTATCTGGGTTAGCATGAGAAACTGCACCTGCTAATAGAACCTCATTTAACCACGTGTAAACTCTTTCGGGAAGGAAATAGCGTTTGTTTGTATATACAGACATTCGTTTTCAGTGAAATGAAGATCATTCTAAACACTGAGCCCGAAAAGCCTGGAGTTGGCAGAGAACACCCCAAGACCAAGTTCTTGGCGCAAACATTTATTTAACCCTTTGGCAAGGAATAAGGGACAAAGACAGGAGACAGAGGAAGAGAAAGAAGGGAAAAGGAACAGGAGGGGGGGGGGAGGAAGGGGTATTTGCCCCCAGGGACAAAGGACTGCCTCTCGGAAGAGAGGAAACAGGTGGTCCATAGCCAACTGTTTATAAAGGGAGAAAAGGAAGCCTCGTGTTAGGATGAGGTGTTTAATTTTGAGTAGACTTCAGTACTTTGATAGCTGGACCTTGGTCATCAGCCTCAGGAGGAGGAAGTGGCCAAATAAGGGAAAATACCTTGCTGACAACTTTAGGAACATAACCTAGTGGTTTTTGGCAAGGCAGAGGGAATGGGGGTGAAGGCCATGTCTATCAGAGCCATGTTTGCCATGCTCAGTCTGCTCCATCCCTTCAGAACCCTTCTTTTCCAAACTGGTCCTTGGAACATCTGATTTCCTCATTGCTCACACACGCTTCACCATGGGCTCCAAGATCCAGACACTTTAAAACATGTTGTGTTAAAGCAAATGAGTCTTTGCTGCGGGATTCTGAGAACCTTTTAGATACTAATACAAAGCAGAATAGTATACTTTACAGACCAGAGTGTGCTTTTGGGTGTGAGAGGAAGCCTTCTAAAATGGTGTGTGGACATGACCTGTACCAGCCAACGATATCTAGGGGAATGAAATTACTAGAATGAATGTGAGTTAGAAAGGGGGGTTATTAGATTAATTTACACAGCAGGATCTAGGTAGTCCAAATGTCTGTCTGCACACTAGAGTGACAGAAAACCAGGCTGCTGGCTAGCCTGCAGAGTTTGATGTGCCCACAGTCCCACTCTGGCGCTGAAGGCTGGATTCCTGGAGAATTGCTGGTCTCTGGTTCACATTCAGAAGGCAGAAGAACCCAGATTATGGTGTCAGTGAAGGATAAACACACCAGGATGAAGCCACGGCAGGCAAGTAAGTGGCACAGCGTTCTTTTGTTTATTTATTTGTTCTTTGTGTCTTTCATATCATGCATCTCCATCCTATTTATTTCGCCGTCCCTTTGGATCCACCCTCTGCCCTTGCATCCTTCCCCCCAAAATAAAATCAAGTAAAACTTAAGAGAAAAAAGGGAAAAGAAAGAGAAGGAAAACAGCTTGTCATGAAAGCTGTGGTGTGTCACCGTGAGTCACATAGTAAACCCTTTTATTCATCTCTCTTTACATGCAAGAGTTCATGCAAAGAATCATTGCTCTGGTTCGAGGCCTCTGGTTTCTGCTACACCCTCGATGCTAGGCCCTCACTGGACCTCCTCTTGGTCATCCTGCTGTTGCCCTATGTTGTGGAGATCCTGCAGCTTTGGGGCTGCAGGACCGGTCCCTTCACAGCGACACAGATCTTTGTTGGAACCTCTTGGTATCAGTGCTGCCAAAGGAAGGTAACCACTGTGGGAGGGGGGTGTGCATTCTCTCAATTAATTTCTCATCAAAATGGCCTCATACACCCAACCAGAGGTGTGTGTCTCTGCTGATTCTGAATCTGATTAAGTGGACAAAACGAACCATCCCATATCCCCAAGACCAGTGTGTCTAAAGTGTGGCAGACTTTTAATCTGAATGGGTTGGGATGAAGTCACTTTTCTCTCTCATATGTGTGTGTGAAAGAGATGGGACAGCTAGGAAGTTGGCCTCCAAGATGCCGCTCAGTCCTGCCTCTGCCATCTATTATGATGTGCCCCAGTTTCCTTGTATAAAAAGCAAAAGGAACTGTCCATGCCACATAGTTATTGAGATTATGCAATGAGATGCTATCTGTAAAGTACTTACTACAGTAAACGCTAGTCAAGGACGTTCACTCTTATTCCCTCAAACACAGAGTTCTCTTGTCACCGCATAGGAAATAGGCCCCTAGTGTAGCACCCCTCACAGTACCTAACTAGAATTTTTGGCAAGATTTTGTTTCCTAATTAGCCATTTGCGCTAATGATAAAATGGTTTTGTTTAAAAATAGTGCATTCAAAGATATACTCTATGTTGGTGCCAAGGGTGGAACCTAGGTCCTCATCCATGCTAAGCACGTATTCTGCCACTGGCCTGTACCCAGAAACACTTTAGTATAAACCAGAAAGAAAAAGTTATGTGAATGAGTGCAGGTAATATACAAGAATTGGGAAAATACTTGGACTGATTTCCAAAGCTGTGTAACTGCTGTGTGCTCGTGTGGATAATACAAGAACAGAGTAGGAAACCAGTAGGCTAAGAAATTTGTCCTGGGTTAGCCCAGCTCACAGAAAGTCCAAGCAGTTTGTCTCCTTGTGTCTAAGGGACTCCTAAAGCTTTTAGAGATATTTCTTGTAGCTTAAAATTTCCAACAGAACCTGGCTGTGGTGGGTGCACACCTTTAATCCCAGCACTCGGGAGGCAGAGGCAGGAGGATCTCTGTGAGTTCGAGGCCAGCCTGATCTACAAGAGCTAGTTCCAGGACAGGCTCCAAAACTACAGAGAAACCCTGTCTCAGAAAAAAAGATTTCCAAGAGAAAAATTCACTAGAAGAACATTTCAGAAGTACATTGTAAAATTCCTTTCCTAAATTAAAATTTTAAGGTGTGTTAGCATCTTGACATTCTGTTTTTGTATAGTCAAAGATACCACCACTCTGAAAATGGGAGACGTTTGTTTGATTTGTAGAAGCTGACATTTCTTAAGGAAGATGCCCTAAGTATGTCCCATGTCTCTGAGAGTTTTGCTGAAGTGAGAAACTGAACTCACACAATAGACTCATTAGAAAAAGAAAAAAAAACTTACTAATTGATTTCGTGAGATGGAACAGCACAAATTGCTTGGCTTTATTTTATGCTCAGTGGTTGAGAAATCACAGGATGAAATTACGCTGCATGCAGGCCTCCGTGCATGCGTGGATACAGGCCTCTGTGCCTGTGTGTGTTCCCGGACTGTGTGGTGCCCTAGGAATTGACAATGCATTGGCTTGTGCCTCTCCCACCGACAGCTGAGCTGGACTTCCCAGATGGCAGAGGACATTCTTGCCAGCACATTAGGGTGATGAGGAAAACCTGTTTTCAAAGACAAAAAAGCAAAAACAACAGCCACTTGGACTCTTCAAAAAATTTTCCCAAGGACATGGGGCATCTGGAGAAACATTTGTTCTGGAAAATGTAGGTTAGGTCTCCTTCCTGGCCCCATGGTTTGCATCCGTGGATTCAGCAGTGAAGCCTGTTAAGAGAAATCGAGGATAGTGAATTTGCATAAGCTCATTTCTCATCATTACCCTCTAAACGATGCAGTGTAGCCGCTGTTTATACCGCGCATACATAGCATCAGGTATGAGTAATCGAGAGGCGATTTCAAGCCTGTGGGAGGAGGCGGGCAGGTTAATACATAACTACTGAGCTGTTTTACCCAAGGCCTGTCCAAGTGAGCATGCTTAAGCAATCATGGATTTGATATACAAGGGGAACTCTGAAATTCTTCTCCAGGATACTGAAGGATCTGTGTACTAAATATTGATAAGAATGATCAGTGTTGATAGCATTTGAGAATACTGTCACCTCCTTTACCATACCTGTCCCTTAGCTCCAAGCTCCCGAACCACATGCTCCCACCCCATTTATCATGGGATTCTGGAAGATTGGGAAATTGACTTGTGACTTTGTTTCTCATTTCTCCTACTGTGGGCCAAGAATAAAAATCTTCTACAATGCCCCATTGCTGTCGTTTGTTTTGTTCCCATCACTCTGAGAGAAGAAAAAGGACCCGGTTTGGGGATAAGAACTGGTAACAAATAGATTAATGATTTTTAATTTTTCTCCAACGAAAAGACCTGGACAGGTACCTTCTATCAGACATTAAAAGAACTATGTGCTGACTTGACACAAGTTAGCATTGTCCGACAGGAAGGAACCTTGGTTGAGAAGATGCCTCCATTAGCTCGGGCTGTAAGGCATTTTCTTAATTAGTGATTGATGGGGGAGGGTCCAGTCCGTTGTGAGTGGTGCTATTTCTGGGCTGGTAGCTCTGGGTTCTGTAAGAAAGCAGGTTGAGCAAGCCATGAGGAGCAAGTCAGGAAGCAACACTTCCCATGGCTTTCCCCTGGCCTCTGCATCAGCTTCTGTCTCCAGGTTTCTTCCCCGTCTGACTTCTTGTCCTGACTTCCCTCAGTGATGAACAGTGCTGCGGAAGTGTAAGCCAAATAAACCTTTTCCTTCCCAAGTTGCTTTGACCATGGTGTTTCTGTCATCAAACTAAGGCAAATTATTACAATAATTTCTTCCAAACTGCTGCGTTGGAAAACAACAACAACAACAAAACAAACTAAATAAACAAAGACCCCACAAACTGTATTTCTCATTAAACAAAGATCAACACAGATTTCCACGGCCTCCAAGTGCGCAGGATCATTCTTCCCATCCAGAAGCTACAATCCCTTCTGCGGAGTATCTACCAGCTATCAGCCCATTCGGCTCACTCCCACCACTTTCGACCAGGCCATCACCAGACCCCACAGATTAAGACTCAGTTTCCAAAACTGGCACCACCTCAGATGCCATCACCAGCCCCGGGTAGTTTTTCTTGTGCTTCTCTTCTAAGGGTTCCAAGTGCTGGTGCCTCCGAAAGCCAGCTCCCCTACTAATGGACCGCCAAACTGTCCCTTCGTTTATCTTCAGCCAAAATTGTATGGCATGAGCTGAGCATGCCCAGTGGCATTCCTGTCCACCATTTTAACCTTACATTTTTTATGCAATCTATTTTTAGCATATTCTTTCACTTCCCCCAGCTTTTCCAAGATCAACCCTCCACTCCCTATCCACCCCACTCCAGGCTCTTTTACTCTTTTAAAATAAAAACAGAAACAAAAAACTATAGATGTATAGATCCACTTTTTGTGGACTAAGTCCTGAGCACGAGGCCTTCCTTCAAATATGGTTGTTAGACTAGTATCACCTTTCTCCACTTCCAACAGCCATCAATTATAAATATATTTTTGGTTAGAGGGTGGGACTCTGTACCCACTTCCTCTTCTCTGTGCTGGACATTTTTCTGGCTTGAATCATGTAGGTTTTGGTTCCTGCCGCCACAACCCCTGTGAGTTTCGTATGTGCATTCACCCTGTTGGGTCTGGAAGACACTGTTTCCTTGGAGTCTTCCATGGCCTGCGGCACTTATGATCTTTCCACCCCCTCTTCTGCATAATTCTATGAGCCTTGCGAGGAGGACTGTGATAAAGACATCTCATTTAGGGGTGGGCTGAGCGCTTCCATGTTTCTCACTCCCTGTACACCGTCAGTTGTGGGTCTCCGTGTTAATAACCATCTACTGCATGCAAAAGCTTCTCCAATTAGAGCCGGGCACGGCACTGATCTATGGGTATAGCAATATGTCATTAGGAACATTTTATTGCTATGTTCATTTAGCAGAATAATGGGTTTTTCCCTAGGGCGCATGACCTATCTAGTCTCAGGTTCTTGGCCTCATTAACAGTGTTGGATATGGGTTCCATCCCATGGAGCGAGCTTTAAATCCAAATTTAAATTGGTTACTCCCATAATGTTTGTGCCACTATTTCACCAGTGGGTATATCTTATGGGTAAGTCACTTCTGTAGTTTGAAGTTGGTAAGATCGATGATAACTTTCTTCTCTGTTAGCATGCACTTTCAAGCACTACGAATGCTAACCAGTAGTGATGAAGCCTCTAGTTGGGCACCAGCTCGATATCTCCATGATGACATAAGTCATCAGCAATGGGGTCTCACCATCAGGTTTTAAAGGGTAACCAGGAGCATTGGCAATAGTTGTAATGTTTGGGGGTTTCTATGGGCTCCCTTTAGTCAGTGATTCAACAAGATGTAGCTCATTTCTGCTACTGGTGATTTCTATTTGATTGGATATAATATCTAGTTGGTTATTCTCTCCCCTATTAATATGATAACTCCTTTCATATGCACATATTCTTAGGAACCTTTTACAGTAGTTGAAACATGTATTCTATGATCTTGAGCTAAATATGCCCATAAATGTGCCTGTCTATCTTTCCTTCTTAAGTTAGACCTTAATTTAAACTGAAGAAAGACCTTAAAATAAACTGGGCATGCTCAGAAGGGTAACCCACAAGTAAATCACTTCTCCCTATGAATATGTATAGGCTACCTGAATAATTACCCCTCCCCCCATGCTTCCTTATTTCAGGGAAGAACATTGCTTTAGAAATGACTTTAATAGTTTCCTTATTGCTTCAAGTGACATAGCTTTCGTTAGTATTCAAGTGTCTGGATTGGCCTGACCTTGGGGTACACATCCTCAGCTGTAGCCCCTAAGAGCACCTCCTGTGTGCATTCATTGTGTTCCCTTTTAAAAGGGCCCTGCCCTCCTCCCATCCCACCCACTTTCTCTCTTAGTCTCCCTTTGTCTCTCTCCCCTTCCCTCTCTCCTCCTCTCCCCTCCCCTCCCCTCCCCTCTTCTCCTCTCTTCTCTTCGGCTACTCTTTTCCCCAGAGGCCTGTCTCCCCTCTCCCCTCCCCCTTTCCCCATTCACTCCCCCCCCCCATAAAAAAAATCCTCCACCTGCGCTTTGTCCCGTGGCGTCTTTTCTAGCCTACTGCTTTTTCTAAATTACAACATTGGTTCCCTGACTGGGCAAGGCTCTTTTGGAGCTTCCTCCTGCCCAAGGGCAGTTTGAGGCCCGCCCAGATCCTGGAACCCAGTCCATGTCAATAGACTTGCTTCTCTGGATTGTGGGTCCCTCCATCCCAAATTGGCACCATTAGTGAGCCCCTCCCTTTCCCCTACTTCTGACTATTTCCTGAGTGAGTATTCGACTTGTCTCTCCAGCGTGAGGCTTTTTGGCCTCATTAAGCCCTGGTATCATTCAACCATGGCTCTTTCCAACTCAGAGCCCTTGGCCTCTGCCCTTTGCGAGGACCCACTGGGCAGCCTGTGCCGGTCTCATTCTCGAAACCTTAGGTTCTTCCGCCCCTGCCCCGTGACTGACAGATCACCAGGCACCTTGTGCCTTTCTCGTGATCCTCAATAAAAAGCCATTGGATCTTGTTCTGCCTCACTCATGGGAATAAGCCCAACAAAAATCCGCTATCTGGCACTATGTATCCTGATATTTTATGGGACCTTTGCAACATTCTGCCAGTGATCCCGATCTCTGTTGCA
Source organism: Alexandromys fortis (assembly GCF_014885135.2). NCBI lineage: Eukaryota > Metazoa > Chordata > Mammalia > Rodentia > Cricetidae > Alexandromys > Alexandromys fortis. The sequence continues at coordinate 10,346,692 of NW_026067936.1, forward strand.
TGCAGCGTGCTTGCTCAGTGGCAGAGCTCACTGAAAGGTAATCATTTCGTGCCCAGACCTTACCCACATGCTCCCTCCTTAACAGATCCACCCTTTTCCACCTGCAACGAATCTGCTTTGTGATTCACTTGAGGCTTTGCCTTCCATTCAATATTGTCAATGGGGTCTTTGGTGGGGCTACCAGCCTCTGACCATTCCCCTGTATGTGAGGCTTCCTTCTCGAGCACAGTCGTCTCCTCCCCTTGTGGCTTTTCTCAAAGTCCCGGTACCAGGTGACTGTGTCTCTCTAGGGCTCAGAGGCCTTGGCCCCTGCCCTTTGTGTGATGACCCACTGGACAGCCTGTACCTGTCTTGAAACTAATCCTCTCTGACTTCTTGGGACGCTAGGAACTGCAGACCCTTGACCTTCTCTGCCTCACTCATGGGAACTATGTCATCGTCTATACCTCCTTCCTTGCTCCCATTGGGATGTTTTTCTGGAGACCCACTGACCAGTTCTGATCAGCTATTGTTACAGGACTGCCAGCTGTTGGCCACAGAGCTAGAGGTTCAAGACCATTAAACATGTCTGGGTAATGCTGTGGTGATAGCAAAGGATCAGGTGTTTTAAGCCCTAGGGAGTCGACTTGGGTCTACCTCGAACAGCATTTTGCCTGATCCAAGTTGCGACTAGCAGTTCTACAGAGCCTGGACGGTGAAGTGAAAGAGCCAGATACTCCAGGATATGGCCAGCGCCCCAGCTTTCCCAGGTTCCCCAAAGATGAATGACTCCTTCCCAAGTCAGCAGGAAGTAGTCTTGAGAACACAGCATCCTCATCCCTGACTCACGGGCCACCCCTTTCCACCTCCTCACATTTTTATAATCAATAAAAAGTGCTCAAGCATCTGGACTGGCCTGACCTTGAAGTATGATCCTCAGCTGGAGCCTCTAAGAGCATCTCCTGTGCACATTCACTATGTTCCCCTTTCAAAGGGCCCTGCCCACCTCCCATCCCTCTCTTGCTCCCGCCCTCTCCTTTTGCTACTCTTTTCACCAGAGGAATACCAAATAGCGTGAAACAAGCGCATGGGACAATAACAAATATTATTCCAACAAATAATATGGAACCATAACATGCCAGAAAAGGTACAGTGAGATGGTTAACCTGGAGTTCAAACTAGCTGAACTTTCCCGTACAATCTCAGTTACCGCGCCAGCATGTGGGCAAACTAGTTATTTGGGGGCTTTGTCACGTGACCAACCAGTAATTAAACAGAGAGGAAGAAAACACAATAAAATCCTCCAGGTGCAAAACTGTTTACACAACTCTGCTGAGACAAGCTACTGTGATGGCATTGCCGAGGGGTGAGGATGTTGGGGTCAGGAAACAACAGTTCTCTACCTACCTATTTTGCCGAGGGTTGTTTTACATCTCATTGGAAAGAAACATTGCTTTGGTGTCAGCCCTCCTTTAGTAAGGAGCTAGGGAAATGAACCAAATCTTCAACGAGTTTTCTAACCTCCCGAGAGATGAATATGCAAAGAAACAGCCTTGACATTTAGAATGCCCTGGAAATTTCCACTGAGGATGTGTAGGTGTCAGCAGTATAAAGCAACATGAAAGGTTTTCTGCGTGTCCAAGGCCCCCTTTCAGCCTGTTCTGCTAAGTCTCGGGGGCCCCGTAAAGCCCCTTGGACATGGACTAGAGAGACAGATAATGTGTAACTAGAAAGAACGCCGAGCTTGGCAATCAGAGGACCTGGTTAAAGAGAGCCTCTCAGGCTCCTGGGATCCTGGGCGCATCTCTGGACCTCCTCGGGCTTTTGCTTGCTTGTGTGTTCTCTGCGATTGTCTTTTCACAGGCTTGAGTCCACGCCAGTTCATCAGGCTGCTGTCCCAAATCTATGACATTACTGGAACTGACCCATCAACATGAAGGTCACTTTCTAATTATGCTGACTCACATCCATGTCCCGGCCTGGCTCTCTTCATGACTCACCCTGCATCTGTCGCGTGGTGGCCTGGGGCCACCACAATGTTTTCTCTCGTCCATGCAGTATTCAGGGCACAGCGTCTAAGATGGCAGCCGCCTTCTCCTCACAGTCTGCCAGACAGCTGATGGACCAGTCCCTGTGATCTGCAAGGATCTTAGCCAAGTATTATTACTTATTTATTTTGATTTTTCGAGACAAGGTTTTTCTGTGTAGCCCTGGCTGTCCTGAAACTCAGAGATCCACCTGCCCCTGCCTCCTGAGTGCTGGGATTAAAGGCGTCCACCACCATGCCCGGCTTCTGAGTATTACTTTTAACCTCAAGCAAAAAGAAGTAAATGTTTAAGTTCTTAGAAATGTTTGATATATTTTCTGTGAAGACACGATGGCTTGTGAGAATGGAGACATTTTACACAGCCAAAGGAAAGCCAGAAATCCCACCTCACCCCAAATGCTCATGGCTTGGGAATCCTCTGCAATGCTGTCCTCAGAAACCATAGTGTGGAAAAGCAAAGGCTATCATGAGAGGGGATTCTGAACCTAAACTTCCTGAATGGATTTCCAAGCTTATTTGTAGTCTATTATCAGAACTGTAAAATAAACACACTGAGAAAGAATAGCGATTCACTGTGCTCTTGACACCTTCTGCGATCCTCGGGACATTCCCACACGGTCCCTTTGAGTTTTTTTTTTCTCTGTTGACTCTCAGTCTGAGGCCAGGACAGCAGGCGTTGTAGCTCTCTGGGATGCAGGCTGGAAGAGTAGCTGTCAAAGGTTGCCCACTTGTCTAGCTCTCTCATTAGGTCATCCTACTCACAGAACCTATCCCAAGAGAGTAGGGAGAGAGTCAAACCTGTGTATAGGGATAGTTCCCCCAATAATGTAAAATATGATGGAGAAATAATTCCATATCATTTAAGCATGTGATGGGAAAGGTTACTAAAACGATGCTTTTTCTGGCACACGTTCCAGTATCACACAAGCATTTTCTGCTGTGGACGCAAATGGAAACGAGGCCGGAAGCTTCCTATGTGATATTCTTGACCATCTGAAGACCAAAACATAGGCGAGACGAAGCAAGGCAGAATGCTCCCGGGGATGATTGGAGGTCAGTACAATCAGGGAGCGCAGGCTTTACCTTCTGCTTCTTCATGCTTCATCCGTTTCCCAGCTCACTCACTGAGAGCTTTCTCTAAAAACAAAACACCAAAACCAAAACGCAGGTCCAGTCCCTTGGGTGAACCAACTGCTGCCTCCTGTTCGTCATCACCACTTCTTCCTGCAGCCGCAGTGAGGAGTGGGCCAGAGCCGCAGATGCGCCTCACCGCTGTCTGTGAACGTCACAGCCTGGGCAGACAGGTTTAGAGGAAAGTCCCAAGGCAAGTGTGCAGGAGCCCTCTGTGTCTATTTTCAAATGACTGTTTTGCGAACACAGGAAGAGACACAGCAAGAGGGTTGGCCATGCACGAGTCGGGTGCAGCCCTAAGCATGGCTTAGGGTCGAGGGAAGCAGATGGACTGCCTGTGGCTGTGGGGGGGGGGGGGGGGGGGGGGGGGGGGGGGGGGGGGGGGGGGGGGGGGGGGGGGGGGGGGGGAAGGGCAGGTGATGATGCCACAGTTTTTCTTAGGCTGTGAGAACTCCAGACTCTCAGCATTCCTACGTTTATTCACCTTTAATTGGAGAGCAGGTGTTGAGGCTTGAACTTTACAGCCATGCCCGGTGTGTGGAAGTTTCTGGAAGTTTGGCTTATGGAGTAACTGAGTATGCTCTGTAAGTTTCACAATAAGAAAAAAAAAATTAACATACAGAAACTATCCAGGAGGGTGGGCCTAAGTACATACAGATCAGGAAGCTACAGGGAACAGGATCTAGAGGGAACTCCCCAAGGGTACTTACATTACATGCACAATGAAATTGTTGGTAAGGTTATTTTCTTATGGTATCGTTCTGTATTTTCTGATTTTTCAAAACTGCATGTATTAAAGACTTTGGTGATAGTGGAAATATATATAATTTGCATTTTCTAATTGCTTTACAATAAAACTAATTCCAATTTCTGCCATAAAAGGCATACAGTTGTCTATAGACACACATATTTGAATATATGTGAATCTACAAAGATTCTAAAGCGCAGTTCATGCCTCTGCTGGCTCTCCTTTCATTTCTGGGGGAGGAAGGGAATTTTGTTAGTGCTTCTTTGGCTCTGGCTCATCAGGGGCCCACAGACCTCAGGTCTGATGCTGCCGCAATTGTTTACAGAGCGTTTGTTTAAAACTTAGAAGGGTACATGCCCTCCCTCACGTTCCTCATTCGCTCCATTAACAGACATCGAGCACTAAGCTGTAAGAGGATTGGTAAATGCATGTGTGTTTGTCCTGAACAAACTTTCTTGCTGAGATCAAAGACAAATGAACCCACCCACAGCTTCAGCAGTTCTTAAAATTTTAGTACACATCAGAAATTGCCTGCAGTGCTTCCTAAGTCGTGGTTGCTGGGCTCCGCGATAAGCGTTCAAAAGAGAGGTGTACAGTGCACTGTGGGCACACAGTCATGTGTCTGCATCAGATAGTGTCGGGGCTGAACGCTACAGAAGCAGAGATGAAGGGCAGGATAGGAGCTTTGAGGCAGAATTTAAAACCTGTCCGTGCAGTCTTTGAAGGTTCACTTACTAGTAGCTCTGGGCCACAGCACCACTTCTTTCCCAATCCAGCAACAGTGATGCTCTCTGAGATAGAATTTTCCCCATTCTGTTTTCTACTCCATCCCCTCCCCTCAAATTCTCCAGGCTTCAAAGCAATCAGGAGGGCTCCACCTTCCAAAACAGGCAGGTCCCGCTCGAGGTCTGTGTTCGTTAACTTCCTGTTTCTTTAACAAAGATGGATCCCACTCGGTGGGATCCAAGAAGGACAGATGTTGGTTTTAGATCACAGTTTGGAGTTTTCCGTGTGTGACCGTTTGGCTTGGCTGCTTTGGTATGAGATAGACCCGACAGTAGCAGCACATGGTGGAGCCAAACCATTCAACTCAAGGCCAGAGGCGAAGGCTGTCACATCCTTCAAGAGCCTTCAATAGTCATCCAGTAGGCACCACCTCTGACAAGTTCCATCCCAACATTTCTCTGGGGAAGTAACACATGGAGTTTTGGGGACATTCCTAAGCCCAACGACAGCTAACAACAGCAGGACTCGGTGCAGTTATAACACCATTGGCTTCACAGAATGTGACCTCACTGCTGCTGAGTCAGACCTCTGGAATGAAATGCTTTTAAGAAAAGAGGCCTCACTAAAAATATCAGCATAGCTAGTTCCTATAGAGACCCCTCGAACGCTACATGCATGGGGAGGGGAGGGAAGAAAAGGACCCAGAGCTACGAAGTCTACTGACCTTCGCCAAGGTACAGCGACCCATTAGTGACTCTGTTTAAGGTGCATTCATCTAAGGATCAGAAGTAAGAAAGAGTGCCTGTTACTTAAAATAGTAAGGCACTTATGAGATGCTTTCTATTTTTGTTTATTTATTTATTTATTCATGTTTTGAGATGCTTTTATATGAGCGCTCCTAAAGTGATGGCAGTTTCCCTAGGGTGAGTCCAGCTGGATGTAGCCAGACAGAGTGCATGTTTCATGACCTGCATCCATGAACCTTCTCTTTTGCTACTGAATAACAAAAGGACAGATAATGCCGGAAAACACACAGAACAGATCATTTTGTGGCAGGACATGTATTCACTCTGCAATTTCATTTTGACCTAACTGTGCAGTTTCATTTTGTTTTGGTGGTGCTGAGGATCAACTCTAGGACCTAGCATATGATAAATGGATATTCTGCCTCTGGGCCATACCATAGCCTGCAGACTCTGTCTTATTTGTTGTTAGGGGTTATAAATACAATAGTTAATAAATCCATAATGATGAGGGTCGATATGTCATAATCTCCTCTTCAACATATATGGTGACCCCCAACCACAAAGTTATTTTCCTTGCCACTTCATAACTGTAATGTTGCTACTGCTATGAATCATAATGTAAATATTTTGGGAGACAGAGGTTTGCCAAAGGATCACGATCTATAGGTTGAGAACTAATGTCTAATCAAACAGGCAAGTTCTAGGTTCAGTGAGAGATTTCCATTCCTCAAGAAGTTGATGACCTCTGGCTTCCTTTCACATATATGTACATGTATATGCACACACACATACACACATGAGGGTGCATGCACAGAAAGAGATACAACAGACTAAACATGTTTCTGGGAACATGAGCTTTGAAGTAAAGAGAGTCACAGATGTAACTCTCAGACTAAAATCAGAATCCACAAGTGGCGATATTGATAGAAACAAATGAAGAAGCATTGTTGGCGAGGAGTGGCTTGCCAGCTAGTAACTGAGGATGGTTGGACTAGAAATTCTCTTCTGCATAACCACCATTATAACCAGGCGAGCAGGGCTGGGGCTGGCAACCACAGCAGGTGAACTTTTGAAGAATAAAAGGCCCCTGTGTCTAGTCCATCCCTGCTGCGGTGTTTAACTACCAAGGGTGAAGTTGCCATTTTTAGAGGAGAACAGATCAACAGACGCCACCTTAAAGGATTAAATTTACATCACCAGATGCGCCCATGTCCTTCAACAGGAGGCCCTAACAGAAAGCATGACATGACTCCCGTGATATTCTCACACAGCAACGTAGCAAGCCGATCACGAGGAAAGCTCAAAATGCTCAACTCTGGTACCAAGTGTTTGATCAGAATTCTTTAAAACGTCAAGGCCAGAATGAAGCATACTAGATGACTATCTGTTAGGACCAGAATCTGCGAGTGTGTGGAGATGTATGTAGATGAATAGACAGGTACCATATGTGTGACAGGTTACGTTAAGCATGTCCTATAGGGCAAATGCTACAATAGTATTAATGTTGTTTCTGAGTTTTGAAAAACTGAATGTAGCTGAGGATAAGTTGGGTCTTGTTTCCAGGAAGGAAGAGGAATTGAGTATGCAATTTATAGGCAATTGGATCAGAGGAAGTGTGAGTGCGTATGTGTGTGTGTGTGTGTGTGCATGAGAGGGGGTGGGGGCAATGTAAATGAAATACATTACTGATATTTCGAGTCTACGTGAGTAGCATTATAATTAATCACCGAAACAATTTTTGCAGCTTTCCTGTATCTTTGAAATCATTTCAAAGTAAATGGTAGCAATAGTGAGAAGAGGCAAAAAAAAAAAAAAAAAGACTCTCAAAGATGCCTGATTGCATGTTACATCTGAACTATGGGCTGCATGCGACTTAGAAACTCCCTTCGAAGTCAGTCTTCTTTACTCAGCCACACACACGGGTTCCGCTCTGCCTGTGTCCCTGCCCCTGCCTCTCCTCTGTCATCATACTGCCATGCAGATATACCCTGCTGGACTCCAGCAGCTGCGGTGGAGCTAAAATAGTTCCCGATGAGACAGTGACAGTAAGACAGCTGTAGCCTCAAGTGACTTGGAACGTCACATGGCTTGTCCCCAGGTGCTGAGGATACCATGTGACAGGAGGAATTCTAGAAACGGCTGCGTCTACACTCTGGTATAGGACCCCCGAGAGCTCCAGGCCAGAGTGTGGACTTGTGTGTCTGCAAAAGTTGTCATTGGGAATTTAAAAAAAAAATTAAACTTGGTATTTATTACAGATTGATAGAACACACCCCTCTTAATGTTTGGGTACTTTGGGGTACAATTCTTTTTTTCCTCTAATCTGGTTTGCTTGTATGTATGTACACACACGCAAATGCACATGCGTGTGTGTGTTTCAACTTATTTATTTATTGTTTTGTTTTTGAGAGCGAGAGGCAGAATCAGCATATGGAGGCCCAAGCTGTCCTTGAACTTGTGGCTCTGCCTCAGCCTTCCAGAACACTGAGTTGAAAGGTGTGTGCAACCATGCTAGCTTTGGTTGTAGTTTTAAAAATAAGGTCTCAAAGGGCACTTCTCCAATGTTGGCCCGAGATAGCAAAAAGTCAGCCAACATGGCACTGACCTGATGGGGTAATGGCGAGCAATGGGTCCTCTCTGGGTGGCAGGAGCAGTGAGAGCTCTGTAGTCTGAGCTGGAAGGCTGGGATGAGGAGACGGGCCTGGTAGTCCCTGACACAGCTCATTCCCGGCTTTGCAACATCTGCCACCACTTGGAACTGATATTAGAGCGTCACTGGTGTTTCTTTCGGTCTCAGACAGAAGAGTACTTATGACAGGATTCCAGAAGGCGGTTATTTCCCAGAGGCTGGCAGATTCACAGGTAGCCCAGGTTGGCCTCAAACTGACTGGCAGCCGAGGATGCCCTTGAGCTCCTGATCCTCTGACGCTAGCCCCTGAAACCAGAGAATATCAACCTGTACTGCCATGTCTGGTCTATACTGCTCTGTGGCTCAAATTCAGGGTCCCACGCTTGCCAGGAAAGCTCTCTACCCTGCCAGCTGAGCTACATTCCTATCCTGCTTCCTAACTTTCTCCAAAGCTTCTAGAGAATGCTTTTCCCATACATCGGCAGGCATTTTGGATCTTTCATCAATCAAAATCCGCAACGAATGTGTATCAGGCCTTTTCATGTGCCAAAGGTGTTTTCTGTGTCGCTTTTGTGCTTTTGTGGTTATTTGGAAGAAAATGGTCCCCCAAAGGGAGGGGCACTATTAGGAGGCGTGGCCTTGGTGGAGGAAGTGTGTCACTATGGAAGCGACTTTTGAGGTCTCTTTTGCTCGAGCTTCCTGCAGTGTGACAGTCAGCTGACTTCCTGCTGCCTTCTGGTCAGGAAGTAGCCATGTCTGCCTCTACACCACCATGCTCCCCATTATGAGGATAATGGACTGAACTTCTGAAACTGTAAACCAGCCACCCCAAGTAGATGCTTTCTTTATAGCCGTCATGGTGTCTCTTCACAGCAATAAAAGCCCTAAGACAACTGTGTTTTTGAAGAGCCCCATGAGTGAATATGCTATGTCTTTTTACTTTCTTCCTGTTACTATGAGGGGTCATTTCTTGCCTTTATTCCCAGAGGCTGGCAGCATTCTACGCTGGGACATATTCCTTTTTTTTAATTTATTTATTTCTTTATTAATTAATTAAAGATTTCTGTCTGTTCCCCACGGCCGCCTCCCCTTTCCCTCCCTCTCCCCCAATCAAGTCCCCCTCCCTCGTCAGCCCAAAGAGCAATCCAAACTGCCTAAACTCCCACAAAACCAATAGGTGCAGTAGGATCAAAAACCCATTGCCATTGTTCTTGGGGTCTCAGTAGTCCTCATTGTCCGCTATGTTCAGCAAGACCGGTTTTAACCCAGGCTTTTTCAGACCCAGGCCAGCTGGCCTTGGTGAGTTCCCGATAGGACATCCCCATTGGCTGGGACATATTCTTAATCCCTCATTGGTCAAGTCAGACTCTGAGGTTCTATGAACCTAATTTTTGAGCCACTTCCAAGACTCAGGCACTTTGAGGCCTGCTTCTACGTTAAATAACGTGCATTTGGAAACAGCCCAACAGACTTCCTGCTCTTTACAGACCACTTTAGGAAATCGAATAAAAGCCTTTGAAACAAAACCTTGGGGATTCCAAGTCTTCTCCCCAAAAAGTGCAAAGGAAATGTCTGACAGTGAAAATTTATTATTTTTGTCATTACAAAATAGTGAATGTGATACTATGTTTAGCCTTGATTTACCTGCAGAGAGTGAAGGTCAACCATGGTGAGAAATTAAATGTAAAAATCTAACAAGATTATAAATGGATTTACAGGCTTCGGAGTGATTCAGATGTGTCTCTGCCGTATGTATGCATCACCACGACCCCAATGTTAGCAGTGCTAAGGACTCCACTGTCCTCTGGCAGTAAGAATAGCTGGCAGTTACAGCCGGTTCAGGCAACTTCAAAGCATCAAATCACTAAGTCTTTGGAGTAAGCATATGAACTGGGTTCTAGCACATCCATTTGGCAGTGAAGGGATGGGTGTGAAGGACCAGGGGCCCACGGTGTGTGGCTGATGACCAGCAGGACTCACAGCCAGACCCTGAGCGCTGACTCCAGAGTCCAGACCTCTAGTGATGTGTTTGGCTATGTTTGAGCTATTATCAACAAACTCCGCTGTCCCCCACAGTAACTCACTGGGTGGTCTCCCTCTCATCTCAGACAACCAGCCTCAAAGGAGTGGATCTGTAACATACTGTAAAGTTTCTTCCCATGGACAAATTCAGGTTCCCAAGCTGAGAAGAGACACACGCCAGTACCTCTCCTAGCATGCTATTTTTTTTTTTTCACACAAGCCCAATAAATGGCACAGCTTCAAGTGCATGGGAAATAAAATAAGAGCCAGGAAATGACAAGCCCTTTAATTTAAATATAATTTGATTAATTATACATTATGTAAATGTGATCGCTATAATTTAATATTAATTAAAACGTTGAATTTCTGGAAATTCACCAATTTGATCTCAAGATACCACTCTATCAGGTAATTCATTTTTCTGGAAGTTTTTTTTCTAATGTAAAATTAAATCAAGGGTGAAACAGAAGCTTTGGATTACAGTCTCTATGGCGTCTAACACTTACCGAGCCTTCCCATAAGCAAATTTCCAGGGTCACAAAACTGCTAACCTAAGGGGAAGTGAGGCCTGACTTCTACTACCCAGAGGTTTGCGTTCTGCTCTGCCACCTGGTGGTTGTTATTGGTAACTGTCCCATCTCGCTGAAGCTCCCCTACTCAAGCTTGGGGTTCTTGTTGAGCCGTGGGGTCCTTCTTTGCATTCTATCAGTTTCAGCTACTAATTAGGACTCTTTCAACCCATCATCCCATATCCTAAGATCTTTTAAAGAAAGTCCCACACGTGGGGGAAGAGGGCACTTGAGCGTCACGTGAGCAGTTTGTTCAACCAAGAGTCTCCAGCATCGTAGCAAAGCTCAGTTTAAGAGGTTTACAGGCACCTCGCGAGTCAGGGTTTTGAACTCTCCACCTTGAGATTCTTTAGTTCCCGGACCGAATGAAACCAAAACCTCAGCTTCTACCCATCAATCCTACATTTCCGTCTAGACCTATATTTAAGACAATGAAACACACATCTACACTGTCATTTGGAAAAGATTAGGGCGACAATGTTGCTTCTGTTGATCCACGTCACAGATCCCTTCTTTAATGCGTTTAAATGCAATCCTCTATCAGAGGCTGGCTGCCAATCATTTTCCCATCTGCATTCTTGTGTCTGCTACTTGGTACTCTTTAGTACCACAGACATCTGCCTAGCTCAGCGGTGACCTGGTTTCTTGGCTGGGTGGTGTAGCCCCAAGATGAAGGCGGAATCAGGGACCTGCACTGGAAAGGCTTGGTGGGGTACACGGAGAGGGTAGGGAACACTTCTAAAGCTCTGTCGATTGAGCTATCCCGGCTCAGAAGGGAACACATTTGGAAGCATCTGATGAAACAGGATTCTGTGGGTGCTGCTGGTCTGAGCAACTGGTTCTAAGCAGAAAGGTTGGCAGGGCTTTGCGAAGGCCATTAGCTGACCTCCAAGGCATGTGGAAAATTTGGTTAGAAAGAAGCAGTAACGAAGACCGAGAAAAGAAATGACGTCTTGGAGGACTTTTGCAGAACCTGGAGAGCACATGGCTGGGAGGTCCGGAAGCAGCTATAAAGAGAAATGACACCAGAAACCAGCATGGGGCCAGATCTTAGATACCATTATCGTGACAAGAAGTGTGGACTTCATGTATTTAGAAATAAAAGAACAGCCTTTTAAGCCAAGGAGGCAGAAGGCCAGATCCGTGTGAAGTTGTCCATCCAGCTTTGCGAGTTATCTGTGCCAAACCTGGGTAGCTTTCTGTGATTTATGCCAAACCATTAGGTTTCTCACACAATGGTGACGAGGACATGGACATTTTTAACAAGAGCTACGGCTCCAGAAGTCACTTCTGCAACGCTCTGTCGTTCGTTAAAAGGCATGGAAAATTAACCCCAAATAAGGAAATAAAAGTCATTAGAAGAAAAAGTCATCCCCAAAAGCCCAATGAGGAAGAGTAAGAGGGGAAAGGAGAGGAGGAAGAAGAGGAGAGGGGCTAGGGGAAGGACGGGGGAGGGGAACTTTGAGCAGGCCAGAATAAGATCTGAGGAGTGAGTAGGGTCTAAGGACAGCCCAGGTGACACATCGTCTTCCTTGGATGAGGTCAGCAGGAACAGGAAATTGAGATCTGTGCGAAGATAATTGATAAGGTTCATTGATGTCATGAGGGAAGCCAGAGAATTTAAAATGATCCAGAGAGCTTTGCTACACTTGACCTCAGCCGAAATGCCCAGAAGCCAGCAGAGAGTATTCCCTAGAAGTGATTTAGTGAAACATCACGAAAGGCTCAAATGTTCAAGTCACTGACTCAGTACGTCCACTCCCAGACAGGCTTGACAGCGCTATCCCAGATAAGCCTCGTTTGTGTGCCGTGTGTGCACTTCAGTATTGTTCAGTGGAAAATGAGCTAGGAACCGAGATGCTTTGCTTATACTTGAAATAATTAATAAATAAATTATCACGCTTGCCAAGAATGTTTAATGCACAGCTAACCACTTTTTATGGCTGTAATTATGTTAAATTCAAAGCAGAGGTGCCTCAATTCACAGCGTATTATTCCAGCTTTATACCAAAACCTCCAGACGCATACATAGAAATTAAGGCAATACATATAAATTACTAACTGTAGCTCTTTCCAAAGGGTGAAGTTATATGTTTATTATCCCTTAGACCTTATCAAGCACTCCAGTGATCTTATATAATTAATCTAGATTGTTCTAATAAAAAGAAATGAATGCAGTAAAAGATAAGGAAGGAGACAGCACCTCGGCTTAAGTTATAGAAAACTGGCTAAAACTTTACATTTAAATACAGCTTATTATAAGGTTGTAAATGAAAACATTTTATCATGGAGTAAAATGTCAGGATTAATAAAAATGAGATTATACCTCTTTTAATTACAAGGTCTAGCATAATAGCTCTGATTCAATTATCAATTCTATTAAATTTCTGACAGTTAGAGCGTGATGGAATACCAGGATTAGCTCCATCGAAACAGTTTTTAATAACACTATGTAATCGAGGCTCACAGCAGACTTACGGACATATTCAGTGTTTTAGAGTATTGCTTTCTGAGCTAAACTGCTTAGCCGGGTCTATGATCGGAGAGCCTGTGTGAAGTTCATATCAATATGCACTGTCATTTTAATGAAGTTATATAATCATGCCGTGCCCGGCTCTCTTTGTTATGGTATTGCTTATAGCATCTTAGGATATTAAACGAGAGCCAAGTGAAAATGTCTGTGGCCAGAGGATACGACTAAGTGTGCCTCACATAGTGAGACTCCCCAAACTAGACCCAGAAATAGAACCTGTATTTCCAAGAAGAGCATTGATGTCTTAAGCCATCGTGTGCTTCAGAAATGTGTGTGTGTGTGTTGTTCGTTATAGGAATGGTTTCCTAGCTTTTCTCCATAGCGGTTCCAGGTCGGCTGGGATGGGGCAGAGTCTAGAAGCCTGCGTAATAAAATGTGAAGTAAGCCGCTTTGCTCCACTTGTGCGTGTGGCCCAGGAGACACCGGTTTAGGGAGACAGATTGTCGCCTGGTGCCATCAGCATCTTGCTAAACAATGTCAAGAGTGTTTCCTCACGAGCTCATCCTATTGGGAAGCGCCAACAGTCCTGGGGTTCCAAACAGGTAGTTTCCAAACTGGGGTGTATCCCTTAGGTCAAACAGAGGGTTCACAAGGGCTACTTGTCATCTGTTTCTCAAGACCTTCATTGATTGAGCCTGGACTTCCTAGTGTGCTATTTCTGATACCTCACCACCCTCCACAGAGGGGGCTGCTGTTTTCCACAAATCCTTTGTCCCCCTTTATTCCTCTCCCACCCAGCCTATTTGTTGTCCTTCTGGCCAGCAAGCAAAACTTGATATTTGATATTGTGTCCAGCTACACTCTGATACCTTGGAGAAAATGCTTTCTCAAAAGCCAGGTTTAAAATAAAAAAAAAAAAAGGAAGTACCAATGTGGTGGCTGAAAATAACTTTTTATTATTATTGTATTTTATTATTAAAAACAAATTTTAAATGTAAATATATTCACATTCTTCCTCGCCCCCAAATCCTTCCAGATCATCTCCTCGTCCCCACCCACCCAACTTTAAATTATTAAAAAAACCAAAACCTAGAAAACAAAATACAGTAAAATACAATAACATCCAAAAAGAAACAAAACAAAAAAATCCAAATAGAAGTGTGTGCATACGCACCACACACACACACACACACACACACACACACACACCACACACACACACACACACACACACACCTATGGAGTCCATTATTTATTATCCAGCTGCTCCTGGACATGAAACTGTCCCTGGAGTGTTGATATACCCTTTGTCATTTCATTGGAGAAAACTGTTTTTTCTTCTCCCAGGTAGAAACAAAGGTTCAGTTGTTACCTTTTACCTTAGTGGCTAGGTTTTCATTCATTCATTAAAATAAAATAACAAAATTTAACAAGCTAAAACAAAAACTATCAAACTGAATTTAGACAAGACAAACCAGTGGAAGGAAAAGAGCCCACGAAAAGGCACCAGAATCAGGGACCCACTCGTTCACACACTCAGGAATCCCATAAAAACACTAAAGTGGGAGCCAGAAGGCCGTGTGCAAACCTGCACAGGCCCTGTGCATGCTGCTTTGGTCTCTTGTGTCCATAGGAATTTTTACAAGGCCTTGTTCCCTTGGGGGTCCTCCGTTCCCTCTGGCTGCAAAATTCTTTCTGCCTCAGGGTGCCCTGAGCTCTGAGGGGAGGAATTTGATGCAGACATCCCATTTAGTGCAGGAGACTGGAACAAAGGAGCTCAGGTCTTCAAACCTCTTTGAAAGGCTCTGAGCTCTGGACTTCTGGTGTCATCAGTGATCAAGGGCTGCCTAGCTTGTGCAAGGCCCTGGTTTCCAAGCCAGGCCTGGGAATTAAAAACAAACAGGTACAGCCTAATTCCATCCAGGAGGGATCTACTCCCCTGATGGAGGCAGCTGCTGGTCCCAGCTCCTAATAGTTGACTCTGTTTCAGGTTATAACTGGATGGTTTTCAGTCTACCCTTCC
Organism: Alexandromys fortis; assembly: GCF_014885135.2. Classification (NCBI taxonomy): domain Eukaryota; kingdom Metazoa; phylum Chordata; class Mammalia; order Rodentia; family Cricetidae; genus Alexandromys; species Alexandromys fortis. The sequence goes on from NW_026067936.1 coordinate 10,361,785, forward strand.
AAACAAATTCCAAGACTTGGGAGTTCTCTTATTTATATGAATGAACTTGTTTCTTTAACAAGTTGAAGGATAATAAATGTGGAATCACACTTTATTGTCATCTTAATTGTAGCTGCATGAACTTAGCACCATGTCCCCATTCTGCCTTTGATATACTTCTAATGGCATTGACTTTTTATATTTATGCTCCTTTGATTACAATTATATGCAACTAATACAAAAAAAGCAGCCATTTAACATTTGGGAGCCTATAGTCTTAGGAGATAAAGTCTTAAAATCTCTATCCATAGACATAGATTTTTGTAGCCAAGAAATATGAGGTATAACTGAAAAAAATACTTTAAAGTTTAAAGGGATGTGTTATATTAAAGGATAATATTTTGGTAGAAATGATATAAAGAGAATACGATGGAATATCTTAGCAATTATTGCTGGCTGGTGAAAAGGAGCCAACACAAAATTACTTTAAACTTTTTTAGGAGAGATACTCAGGACTGTGGGTAGCCATGGTTCTTGAAGGAAAAGGAACCTCCAACAAAGTGGGTTTCTGATGTGTATAGATATTGGGGGGATAACCCCAACCTCATTACCTAGCTTGGACCAGTCTTCCTTCCAGAAGGCAAGGCAGAGGGCACAGAATATGAGTCAAGTTTTAATTGTTATTCAGGGTTTTTCGAGTTTGCTGGCACTACACTGGGGAGAGAACCCTGTTCAAGCAGGGCCTGAATTCTGAGAGAGTGGCTGCTGAGGGCCTGTGTTCTAACAAACTGTCTTACAAGGGACAAAAGGCTGATGTTTGTCTTTACAGTAAATTATGTCAATTACTAAATCTCTATAATACTTACATTCCATTAAATATTTCAATAGGTTTCCAGGGCTAGAGAAATGTCTCAGTGGTTAAGTGAACTTGCTGCTCTTGCAGAGGCCTCAGTTCATTCCTCTGTACCCACATGGCAGCTCACAACCATTTGGGATGCCAGGGGATTCAACTCTCTTTTCAGGTCTTCCTGGGCACCAGGCACGCACGTGGTGCAACATTCACAGAAAAAATAAATAAATTTACACACACACACACACACACACACACACACAGAGAGAGAGAGAGAGAGAGAGAGAGAGAGAGAGAGAGAGAGAGAGAGAAACTCAGTTCCTGTGTTTAGAGGCATCACTTGCCAGCACAACCAAAGAGGAAGAAGGGTCCCAGCGGCCTGGGACCTACTCTTCATCTTCTAGCAGACAGAAACCATTTTGCGAGGACTTGGGGAGGAACTCACTGTGCTTGAGCGAGAAAGGTGTAGGAGAGACTTGTATGGACCGCATTTGGATGTTTCCAAGGCTCGTAGAATTCGAAGGCCTGGGGAGAGGGAGCGAGGATTGCAAGTGGGGTCAGGAGCACCCACATGTCCCCCAGGTCCCCTGGGTCATTCCCAGCTCATTCTGCCACCTGGGTGCTCACTCAGAAGGGCCATTTTGGAGTCTGTGCTGCTAAGTGTGGAGCATCCTGTTGTGAGTTCTGCCTGAGTGAGGGCTCTCCTCTCTACCTGTTCTGCCCTCTTCCCGTCCACCTGTCCAGGGCTCAGAGCCATTTTTAACCTACTCTTTTTACATCTTAAGGTTCCTCTGGTTCCTCTTCAGTACCCAGACGTCTTCCTTAAATCCAGTTTGCACATTTGCCAGATTAAATGACATCACCATACAATATTTACATAAGGCATGTATTGTGTACATATGTACATACTGATAGTATTACAGGCGCCTCCTAATTTACAGTGACACCGCCATGTCCAGATACAAGTATAGCAAACACAACTACCCAAAGTATCATAATTTGATAATGCACTTATATAATTCACCTACGAGAAATTTTCGTTTGGCAACACTGTTGAATCTTGGCGGTGTTCTCTCTTTGTCTCATGTTCATTGCTGGTGGGGGCTGTGACTCAACCCCGCTCTAGCTTGTTTTTCTGTTTCTATTCCACGGAGAAGCACTGAGGCCGATCCCAAGGGAAATGTCCTTTAACTGCACCGAGCACCCCTAGCAGGTGACCCTGGGAAATGGTCAGCTATTGGCAGAAACCAAGGAAACGCCGCACTCTCAGAGGCTTCTCTCATAAGAGGAAAGGACTTTTGAGTAGAGCTAAGGCCTTACAACAAGATGGGTGTGCCTTAGGGCTGCGACGGTCCCATGGCCTGAAGCACCTGTGGCCTTTTCCTTGGCTAGTTCCAACAGAGAGCCACTCAGCGCTTGGTCAAAGTGTGAACATAAGAGTTTTTTTGCTGAACGACTACACTTCCCAGCTTCCTTTGCGGACCGAGGACACAGGTTCCGCCCTTGTGAGGAGCCACAGGCGTCCCTTCTTCTTCGGTAGATATTTTGCACTCTGCACACGTGGATGACAAAAGTACGCCCTCGCCCAAGGTCAGTCCAAGCCTCTCTTTCTTTCTGCCCTCTGTCTTATATAGGTGCCTTAAATAATCGAACAGGATAGAAGGCTGTGACGGAGTGAAAGTTTAGTGAGAAAGACAGACAGACAAGGAACAGACTGAAGAAGTGCAGGTCTTTATCTTGAGGGGAAAGCATGCAAGGGAGCCGGGGTCTCAGGAAGATCAGAGCTTACAAGCTGAGGTAGTGATGGGGTAGAAAGAGGGGGGTTGGGGAAGGAGGTTAAGGTCCCCTTTACTGGCCTGCAGATGGCTAAGTGTGGCCAGTGAGTCAGTTAAAGAATGGCAGGCGACTGATAAGTATCTCTGGAGGCTGGCTCTTACTTGGGGTCCCTAAGGCTGGACAGTCAAGAATGTGGAGGAACAAGTTACCTTAGGAAGCAAATTATAGTTATGCGACGTGTCACAGTTCAACCAAAGTGGAGGAGTTATTAAAAAGTGCCATGGCCTTGGTTATCTGGTGACTGCATCTATGAAACTGGAGCCTAAGTTGCAAGGGACACCCTGGGTGGTGGAGATGCATGGAATGTGGAATGCACTCCAAGGAAAGCAGAACGGAGCAGAGCCTACCCAAGAGAAAGACAATGTACGCTCAGGTCACGGGGTTCCAGACGCAGCACTATTCAGAGGCCTCTTCCATGAGCCAGCCCCACAGGTTGGACACACAGTTGAGGAACTGGCGTCTGCCCTGCTGCGTTTCTTTGGTTAATATTTCCTTTCTAGCCTCTGGTTCTCCCCATTGGAAATGAAATTTGGGGAGCATGTGACTTGAGCTTGTGGCTAAGAGGTAGCTCCAAGTTTCAGAAGAGACTCTTGATTTGGATTTTGTGAATGACATTGGGGCAGTTAAGACTGGGATTTCTTGGCCAGGCAGTGGTGGTGCCCAGTCCCAGTACTGGGGAGGCAGAGGCAGGGAGAGCTCTGTGAGTTCTACGCCAGCCTGGTCTATGACCAGTTCCAAGACAACCAGGACTGTTACACAAAGAAACCCTGCCTTGAAAAATAAGATAAACGAAGAAATACTTGGGCTTCTTGAAGTTGAACTGAAGGTGGTTTCCCTTATGAGGTGGTCATGAGCTCACAGCAGCTAGAGAAGACGATTAAGATTTGGATTGTGAGGTCCCCTGTGGGTTCACATATCTGAACATTTGGTCTAAAGCTGGTGGAACCGATTTGGGAGGGTCTGGAACCATTCGGTCATGAGGCCTAGCTGGTGGCCGCAGGGCTGTCGGGGTGGAATCTGAGTGTTAAAGGCTCCCTGTTTCCAGTCTTGTTCTCTGCTTTCTGGCCAGCACCATGTCAAACAGCAGCTCTCTCATGCTTCTGCCACCAGAGACAGGAGTGGTCCCACGGCCATGCCTTTCCCACTATGACAAACTGTTTCATTTGAAAATGGAGCTAAACCGGTTCTTTCTTAACTTGTCCCTCTTGCGTAGCGAGGAGTGGGATTTGGAACTCCTGGCTCTGATGTGGTCTGTAGGTGAGCTACAGTGGTTTGCCAGTGGGGGGAAATCAGGGAACCCCACCCTCTTCCTTATACTCCAGAGGGGTTTGCACTGTTCACTTCCAACCCACTCAAAAGGGGAATTTGTTCCGGTGTGGATAGCTTCAATGGTGTTTGTTACAGGCTGTCACTGCAAGCTGCCTTTCCTTATTAACTTAGCCTAATGAAACCCAGCTGCTGACTTCAAAAAAAAAAAAAAAAAACTCAAAAAACAAAAGAGAAACCCATGCGTTTTTGAAGTTATTACTAATCATCTTAGATACTGTCCATCAAATGTGGAACAGATGTGATAGTACAAATGGTACTCGTGGAGCCTGAACACGTGGTTTGGTTCACGTGCAGTATATAGCATGTAAGGGGCGCTTTGGCACAGGTGAAAAGTGGCCACTAAGAACCGTAAGCATTAACGCCAATATGCTATGCCAAGATTGAGTCTGTAGGTGGCAGTACAAACTCAGGTATGGGAAATACAGTCCCTCAAGACTAGTTTTAGTGGCCTCCAGGAAACCTGGATGCTATTTGTTTTATTTTATTTTTTAGAGGCAGTGTTTTATTAGATTCACAGCACCATTTGGAGATTTCTAAGATCACAAATAGGAACTTAAAAATGTAGCTGTGTTCCCATATTATCCTATCTTTCTTTTAAGAATCAGAACATTGCTACTTGTAAACCTACAGTTTGCCTAGAGATGACATCAAAGCTCTTGGGTTTAAATTTCATTTTATTTAATATTATCTGGCCTGCATACTCTTGCTTTATCTTTACTTGTTCTTTAAATTTCCAATTTTCTGTGAAAACGTACAGACATATCTCTTGAAAGCACCATCTCGTTTTATGTTTTCTTCATCCTGTCTGGAATCTTTCTCACTTGACCCTGGAGTTTAGAACCTTCATGCTTCTTGCTGTATGTAAGAGTTTGGATTTCCTTCCTTCCTCCTTACTTCAAATGCTACATTCATCACGCCCGCTATTGTTCAAGCTTAAACAGGGCAGTAGCTGTAAAAACTCTTCCCTCTCAAGCATCCTTTAGTTTATCTCACTCCGGAATGTGCACCATCTCTGCGCGTGCTACAGTTCATTAACCCCTCTCCTCCGCCGCAGCGTCACTCCCGGGCTCCTCCCACTGGAGCACCTGTTCTGAACGCTACTGCTTCTTCCTTTCCTCTCCCATTCCTAACTTGGACATTTTGTTGGTAAAACTGGGAAGTCATCACCATTTAAAATCTCTGTAACATTTTTGGAAGTAATGTTATAATTAGGAAAATATAAAAAAAATACCGCAAAGAGAAAGGTGTCTAACAAAGTCTGAGAGGAGCTTCTGCTTGTGGATAGAAATAGAGGTGGTTACACGGTGGTTACGTGGGAACATGGTCTGGCTGTAGCCCAGGCTGGCTTGGAGCTTGCTATGTAGGCAGGGCTGGCTTTGTAGTCACAGTTCTCTTGCCTTAGTCTCTCTCTCTCTCTCTCTCTCTCTCTCTCTCTCTCTCTCTCTCT
>NW_026067936.1:10367315-10424815 GCF_014885135.2 Alexandromys fortis
CTCTCTCTCTCTCTCTCTCTCTCTCTCTCTCTCTCTCTCTCTGACACACACACACACACACACACACACACACACACACAGAGGAATTATTTTTCCGAGCCATTTGGAGGTAATCTAAAGGTATCATGATCTTTACCCCTGAACGAGTACCTTTCTAAGAGTGACATGTAGCAGATTTTCTTTTGTGCCACACTACAGTTCCCAGATCACAACACAGTGACTTTATATTAGTTATGAATGCTTGGCCTTATCTTATGCTTGTCTCGCCAGCTCTTATACCTTATATTAACCTGTTTATCTTCATCTATGTTTTGCCTCTACGCTTTTAAACTTTTCATTCATTCTATATGTCCTATTCTGTGTCTAGCTGTCTGGAGACTGGCTGGCTGGCCCTGGGTATCTCCCTTTTTCTCCATAGTTTTCTCCTCTCTTCTTCCCTGATGCCTAGATTCCTCCTCCTCCTTATTGTCTCTGCCTGCCAGTCCTGCCTATCCCTCTACTCCCTAGCTATTGGGCTGTCAACTTTTGTTGTTGTTATTGTTGTTGTTTGTTTTTGTTTTTTTCAAGACAGGGTTTCTCTGTGTAGCTTTGGAGCCTGTCCTGGAACTCACTCTGTAGACCAGGCTGGCCTTGAACTCACAAAGATCTACCTGTCTCTGCCTCCCGAGTGCTGAGATTAAAGGCATGTCCCCCGCAAGCTCCGTTCAGCTTCTTATTAAGCCAATCAGGTGCCTTAGGCAGGCAAGGTGAAACAGCAACACATCTTTATATAATTAAACAAATGAGACACAAAAAAAAATGTAACACATCTTTACCTCATTAAAAGAATACGCATAAACAAATTTAACACAGCTTTACGTAGTTAAAGTAATATTCTCCAATATTCCTCAACAAAACAAACATAACACATCTTTACCTAAAGTAACACCCCACAACAGTGACACACACAGTACAGTTGTCCATTTCATCAGTTTATACTGGTGGCCTTTTCCCACCCGTGGCCCATGTTCACCATTGGAAGCTGACACACTAACACCTCTTCAGCACTGGCCATCCCTTTCCAGTTCAGAGTCCAGAGTGGGGTTAAGCATCACTTATCTGTCTTGTCTCTTTGGGATCCTTTAATCGGAAGAGTGCCATCTCCCTGACATTTGAAACACAGAGGTTTCTTTTGTGGTATTTGTTATTGTTACTACATTGTGATTTTGATACAGGCTATTCACTCCTGGCTCATTCTACATAGGCAGTGTCTCCTCAATGACACATTAGTGTCGACGATCTGCTGCTGTCTTGAGTGTTCTCTCTATCTTTCGGAGGTGACCAGTCTCTAAGAGCCATGCCTCCTGTGTGGACTAGAGCTCTTACAATGGTGCCTTGCTTTTTCAATCTGCTGTTGTCGGAGCGCTGTGTCTGCCTTGAGGAGCGGTGGGGTCACAGGGCATGGCTGACTGAGCCACTGGTGTTCCTATGAAGAGCTCACCTGTGGGAAATGCCTGTTGCTTCAGTGTAAGTCAGTTAGCCTCCCCTCTAACTCAGGGTTAGTACTGACTAACGCTCAGTCTGCAGTACTGACTTGTAAGCCCCTAGGACTTCAAGGAATAATTTTCTGTCTTTTAAGAACCACCTAGTTTATTACACTTTGCTACAGCGGGGTCCAGTGCAGGCGAGATTAAGGAAGTCCGCTGCAGGCTGTCATTTCCACAGACGATACCTAACAGCTCTGGCACGGCACAGGCTCTACTTTCCATCCTGTTGCTGTGAGGAAATGCTCCAGTCAAAAGCAACTCGGGGGAAGGAAGGAATTTCTTGGCTGATGCCCCCAGACATGGTCCATCATGAAGCAGGGGCTCACACGGATACATGAGGCAGAAACCATGGAGGAATGCTCTTTGTTGCTTGGCACACAGGCTTGTACTAAGCTAGGTTTCTTATAGCCTGGACCCAGACCGTAGGGATGGTGTTCTTCATGCTGTGCCGGGGACTGGCCAATTGATGATTAAGACAGCCCTCCCCTCCCCTCCCTGCTCCAGCCCCAGACATTCTTATAAGCCAATATCTGATCAGGGCACTCTCTTAGCTGAGGCTTCTCTGAGATAACTCTAGGCTTTGTCAACTTGATAAGTTAGGTGATCCAGGACACACAGGACAAAACTCGGGGGGACTTTGCAAACTAAATTATTTATGGAAGTTAGGGGCTGAGCTAAGAGTTTGAACTTTCTGTAGTCACCAAATCCAACATGGCAGGGGTGCAAGTTAGAGATGCTAAATGCACTATAGACATTCGTTGGCATCCAGAAATTACATAAACTTATGGCAGATGGTGGCAGCCAGGTTCTTCCCTGTTGGAGTGGGAAGTTACAGATAAGCAAGGGGCTCGATGATCCATATGGCAATGGATTAAAGTGGGAGATGTGACGACGTCAGTGGGAACTAATTTCAGTTTCATTTCGATGCACAGCTCTAGGTGGAAGTGTTTATAGATTTGCACACAGCTAGGGTTAGCACCTGTACGTACGTGTTCTCTTGTTTGGTTAGCGAGAGCCGAGAAACTGTAATTCTCCTCTCTGTGCCTGGTTCTTGGTTTCCAATACCATCGTCTGGGACAGGGGGCTAGGTTGGGCTCCCTGAGAAGGCTCACCTCAGGGCTTCAGCTGGAAATAGCTAAGATGGGAACATCCTGTGGGTCTAGCAAGTGAGGAGGTGCTCCAATACAGCAGGACAGCATTGGCGGAGAGCCATCGAGCATAGATGTTAAATGAAGGCAAGGTGGAGTAATTACAGCGACAGAAGCTTCAAAGAAAGCAACACAGGAGTATAACAAGCAGCAAAAAAATCATATCAGTGAGTCTAAATTATGGTAGGTACGTGCTTAAATGAATAAATAAACAAATGGACTTGAAAGGGCACGTGTCCCCTGCCTTGGGAAGATAGTTGGCCTTCAAGGGATGTAGTACAACTCACTCCGTCTTTTTGATGTTTGGATAGTGACAGCTTTAAACCTTGTCTCTTCCACTCCCTCTTCCCTTCTGGGATGCTAGGAAGAATGCCCAGATGATACCTTAATTAAGGGCTGCAGGAAATTCAGACGCTCAGCCCCTAATCACTATAGAGAATTTGTTTCCTATGTTGCCCCCTACCCCTAGCCAGTTATTAGGTGTAATATTTATGTAGCCATCTGTCTGTCTGCCTGTTAATTTATTCACTTATTTTTATGTGTATGCCCTGTGTGGGTGGGTGTCTAGGGAAGCCACAGACGAGAGCATCGAATCCTCTGGAGGGGAGTTACAGGAACTGGAGTTATTACTGCCAAATATGGGTGCTGGGAACTGAATTTGGGTCTTCTGGAAGAGCAGGCCATGCTCTTGACCACTGAGCCGTTCTCCAACCCACGGGTGTAAGTTTTGAAATGGTGGCGTTTGGCAGGATTCCTGCTCACCGGGAAATGGAAGTTCTTCTCGTCCTTTCTGATGACCTTTCCCTATGCAAACTTAGACCGTGAACTGTTAACATGGTTTCAAAAGAGAGACTTGAGAAAAAGGCACACATTGGGGAGAGTGCTGTTCCTCTTGGCTTAGTCACCTCTTTCCACCCTGGTTCATTTTATAACCAACTTTAAGGACAGCTGTTTTTTTTCTTTAGGTTTTCCTTTATTGTGATATGTGGGAATGTTGTGGGAAGGCCGCTTGTTGGTTCCGGCTGCTCAGACCAGAAATAACCACACAGAAACTGTATTAATTAAATCAGTGCTTGGCCCATTAGCTCTAGCTTCTTATTGGCTAACTCTTACATATTAATTTAACCTATCTACATTTATCTGTGCATCACCACGAGGTTGTGGCCTACCAGCAAGGTTTCAGCACGTCTCTCTCCAGAGGTGGCTCCATGGTTTCTCCCTGACTCTGCTCACAGGAGCAGGAATAAAGCCCTGTTTACAAGAAAGCACACAATTCAAAGACAGGTGCATTGTTCAAACTCCTCCACCAGTGTGGGTGATGATGCACAAATGTTCTATCTCTAGGGCTGTTTACATGACTTGCAGGTAGCCGAGCAGTTTGGAGAACACCCTTTCCTAGCAATTGGTGGTACTCACATTACCTTAAGAAGGGGCATGTGCAGGGGCGACAAGGTCATGAAGGTGGAATCACCGAGACAGCTGACCAGAGCTCATGAGAGCTCACAGACTCTGGACCAACAGCTAGGGAGGGAGTCTTCATGGGACTGACCTAGGCCCTCTGCAAGTGTGGATGGCTCTGTAGCCTGGTCTGTTTGTGAGGCTCCCAGCAGTGTGGTAAGAACCTGTCTCAGGAGCTTGGTGTGTTTGTGAGGCTCCCAGCAGTGTGATAAGAACCTGTCCCTGGGGCTTAGGCTTTTGGTGATCTATTCCCCTTGCTGGGAGGCCTCACCCAGCCTTGATGCAGGGGAGGAACTTGGTCCTGCCTTAACTTGATGTGCTGTGCTTTGTGGATGTCCATGGGAGGCCTGTTCCTTTCTGAATGGAGATGGAGAAGGAGTAGATGGGGTGGGAGTAGAGGGGAGGTGGGAGAAGGAACAGAAGAAGAGGGAGGGGACACTGCGATTGGGATGTAAAATAAATAAAAATTTTAATTCATAAAAAAAAAAAAAAACAAGAAGGGGCTTGTGAATCTTCAGCATTTCGAGAACTAAGACTTCCGGGTTTGGTCTACTCTCTGAGTCATCCGAGCCTCTCTCCTCATGTTTTGAGGGAACTGAAATAGGGAATATTTCGGTTTTCAGGGAAATGCTCCACAACACCAAGTATGCCTGTGTCTGTTCTCATTAATTCAGCCTGGGAATTGGCGAGCCCTTTCTAACAGAAATAAATCTTCAGCTGAGAAAATGCAGAATCGTATGCTCAGATCTGCTGGGGAGGACTCTATGTAATGACGACATCCCAGGTGCCCACTTTCAATCATCATAAAACAAGCCCTGGCCACTGCGCATGCTTGAGAGCGTGCTGCACTCACCTGCTTGGTGGTACTAGAGTGGAGGCGTGTCTTAGTAGATTTTGTGTTGCCGTAGCAAAACACATGATGCTGGGTTATATATACATCTAAAAGGTTTGTAGGGCCACCATTTTTGGTGGCTGGAGCAGTCAAATGGCATGGTGCTGGTGTCCTAGCAGTCATCCTCTGGAATCATCATCCAGTAGAAAAACACAGAAAACCAGCCCAATACGAGAGGGCTCCAGCACATGGGGGCTATTGCTTTACAGTAACCTGTGCACACAATGCTGATGTAGTCTTATGAGAGCTGGACCCTCTCAAAATAGCACTGGGCTCTTCATGGGAGAGTCGACCCTGTGACATAAAACTCCCATCTCAGCACCGTCACACGAGGGGCAACTTCCCAGACTAGGATACAACACGTGACAGAAATAGAAGGGGTCCAAGCGATCATCATAAGCAGCAGCTGGGAATGAACTGTGAGAACCTTGGATGGACAGAAGGAAGATCCCATCCCCCGCATACACACCCTCTATACCTCCACTCTTGCCCCATAGATGCAGCAAGACTTGTCTGCAAACGGAGCCAGGAACAGGCTCTGTCCAACAGCCCATAGTGATGATCAAAGATCCAGCTGCCCTAGAAACAGTCCATCCTCCAACAGAGCTGGCTGGGATAGAAGTGAGACAGCTCTAGGGAGAGGTCAGAGCAGCATCTCTGGGTACAAAGATGAACCGAATGTCATCCCAGCAACAGAATTGAAAGAAATCCTAGGTGCAAACTATCTTGTGGCTCTCTTTTGACAATAGAGTGCTTGCTTCACTACAACTGCCTTAGAAGAAGGGAAACTGATTAATGTAAGATGTAAGAACTAGTTAGAAATACAGCTGAGCCATCGAGCAAAAAGTGTTGTAATTAATATAATTTTGTGTAATCATTCAGGTCTGGCTGGCTGGGAAATGAAAGAACAGTCTCTGTTACAAGGTGGGGCATAGGGGTCTTAGAGAACCGCCAGGAAAGGACTTGCATCCTCCCCTCCACCAAGAAAGGCACAAACAAGGAGTCTATGGAGATGGACATCTCCACTCTTCTTTTTCCCAATCAGCACAGGGGAAGTCTGTAGGAGAATGGGGGGGGGGGGATCTGAGCACTTCACTGTCTAAGTCATACAAATGTAGCAGAAATTCATAAGTACTCTCTTTAGTTCATATTTTCCATGTCAATCTCCAAACATAACAGTTTTGCTTTTGTCTGTATATTGCTCGGTGAAGTCTTAGGATTTTTCAGTGTGTTTCTCTACCCACTCTCCCATTAGGCTTTCCCTACTATACTTTCCAGCCACCTCATTAACTCTACTTATTTTCCACACCCAATCCTAGTAACTAAAGTCTGGGTATACATCATCCTATCCCAGTTTGTTTATCGCTAGATAGTCATGTAAGTTCAAAGGGCCAGTGTTGTTATTCAGCCAGTGTAATATTTGCGTGACGAGAAGACTCGGCATCTGTGGGCATTTGGGGCATTAAATAGATAAAACCAGAAAAGAACTTACTTGTCATATTATAATTAAAACACTAAATATATGGAATGAAGAAAGTGTATTGAAAGCAGTAAGAAATAAAGACAAAGTCACCTTTTAGGCAGGTCCACCATAATAGCAGATTTCTCAAATGAAACTTTCAAGCTATAGAAGCAGGACTAGAATGATGTAGTAGCTATCACTCATAATAGAAGGAGATAAAAAAAAACTTTCCATGATAAAAATAGACTAAAGAAATCAATATCTACTAAGCTTACAGAGGTACTTAGAAGAATCCTCCAGACTGAAGAGAAAAAGAAATCCACCCATGAAGATGCAGGAAAGAATAAGCCACACTAGAATAATAAGTATCAGAAGAATAAAACTACAAATCAACAGCAACAAAAACTCTAGAACATGCAGAAACTAATGTAGACTAAACACATGCTATTGAATAATGAATGCATTCTTGAGGAAATCAAGAAGAAAATAAAGTTTCTAGCATTAAGTGAAAATGAAAACACACATAAACATTTGGAATACAAGGAGAGTAGTCCTAAAAGGGAATTTTATATCTCTAAGTGTCTACATGAAGAAGTCAGAGAGATCTCAAATAAATAACTTAATGATGTACCATAAGTTAAGTGCAAGCCAAATCCCAAATCATCAGTTAGAGAGAAACATAAGATCAGGGAGGACAGTAGTTAATGAAATGGGAACTAACACAAGCAATAAAATATAAGGAATCAATGAATTAAAGAGTTGGTTCCTTGAAAAGATAACAAGATCCATAAGCTTTAGCTAAGCTAACCAAAAGAAAGGGTGAGAAGATACAAATTGGTAAAATGGGAATTAAAGGGAGCCATCGTGAGAGCTATCAGTGAAGTTCAGAAAATCACCAGACCACACCTTACAAACAATATTCCACTAAGTTAAAAACTTCTGAAGAAATTTGGTAGATATATATGACATACCAAAATTAATCCAAGATGAGATAAATGAAGCAGATCTATAACAAGAAGTGAGATTGAAGAAGTAATTTTTAAAAATCTCACAACTAAAAAAGGAACAGGCCCAGACGGATTCACTGGTGACTTTCATAGACCTTTAGGGAATACTAAGACTCATGTTCCTCAAACTTGTCCAGAAAATAGGAAAGGAAGGAACAGTGCCCAACTCTTGATGGAGTTAACGGTATCCTGATACCCAAGCAGATAAACACGTAACAGCAACAACAAGGAAATTAAACACCATCCTCCCTAATAAACAGATACAAAAATTTCAGACAAAATACAAACTGAATTCAAGAACATTCAAAAATATTATTTATTATGCTCAAGTTAGCTTCATTTTAGATATACTTAGATGGTTTAATATATGTGAAACAATAACTGTTATATATTATATAAATGGGTTCAAGATATACCATACCATGATCTCAATAGACACAGCATTTTTTCATGATAATAGTCATAAAGAAACTTAAAATGTGTTTTAGCTAATTTTTTTTTCTGTGAAGAAACAAAAGCATGACCAAAAGCAACTTGGAGAAGAAAAGGCTTATTTCAATTTACAGTTTGTAGTCCATCATAATGGGAAGTTGGGGCAGAAGCCCAGAGGCAGAAACTGAAGAAGAGACCAAGTAGAATTGCCGCTTACTTTCTTTCTCTCCATGACTTTCTTGCATAACCCAAAACCACCTGCCCAGTTAGATGGGTCCTCCCATTTCAATTATTAATCATGAAAATTCTTCATAACTAATAATAGATCGGTCTGGTGGAAGTAATTCTTCAACTGATGTTTCTTCTTCCCATGTGGCTCTAGTTTGTGTCGATGACAAAAGCTAACCAGCACAGATCATGATCTAGTAGTACTGAATAGGGACAATAGTTGAGTAAACCAAATTCTCTTTTTAATGAGGTGAAAGGAAATTAACACTATTTGCTTTTGCCAGGAAAGAGAATGATGAAGAGAAATTAATTGTTCAGCAACCCTGGCACTGAGTAAAAGCTCTGGTGTAGACAGTTAGGAGGGGCATCTGAGAGGCACTGAGCATGGAGCTCAGGTTGGGTAGTGCCATAAAGCAAGTGTAGGAGAGAGAGAAGAGAAGTGATTCAATTACTACCCCACTGGACTCTAGACTGAACCACCAATGCAGGGTAAAGACAGTACAGAGATGTTAGAACCCTATGTTGTAAGTAGATGCTGTTTCCAGTGTCCCCAAACACTTGGCTGAAAACTTTCCATATCTGGCTATTTGGAGTTCCCTTTTCATAATTCTATGCTGGAATGATGACCTCTATATTCATGCTGCCTGGAATTTATATGCTGAAATCTAGTCACCAACATCAGCCGTGAGGATGGAGCCATCCTCAATGAGATTAGTGGTCCATTTTTCAGTCTATAACTCTGCCTCCAGCTGTTGGGGCCCCAAGAAGACAACCTAAGCCGGGCACAGTCATCTGTTCTGTAGCAGAAGCACAGGCTTTAATAAATAAATTTAATAGGGGAAATATTTCGGAGCACACAAAAGTGAATTTGTTTCACCTTGACTAGAGGTCAGAGAGTTAAAGCCTAGTCTTTCTCCTTCAAGGTTTTGACAGGAGATTTGACCCAGAGTGTGGCTACCTATAGGATCCTTAGCCTAAGGTGTGGTCACTGCATGTCCTACCTAAACAGCAGAATACTTAACTCGGGATATAATTAGTTGATGTTTTGTATATTGAAGAGGCAATTACTTTTTTTTGTTCCTTGTTTGTATTATGGTAAAGAAGTCTTGCCCTCATTCCCCCCTTTAGATTGGGCTATATAACGCATATGAAAAATAAACATGGGAAAATTCAGTATTCACTGAGTTGCCCTTTCAACTCTCTTCTGTGTCTCTGTCTTTTTATCTTGTATCTCTGTTTTTTTTCTGCCTAACATTTCTACTCCACATGTCCCTACTTTGGAACATATGAACCCATTGAGACTGGACCCTGATACCCAGCATCTTGTATCTTCTACCACAAGAAGACACAAACTAGACCTGCCATCTGTAAACCAGAAAGGAAGTCTCACCAGTCATTGAATTTCAAGAGCTTTGATGTTGAACTTACCAGGTTCCAGAACTGTGAGTCCTGGTCTTTGCAAGTGCTTCAGCTTGTGGTCACACCATTGCATCTCAGATCAATGTACATGATAGAATTTACCATTGTTGTTTTAAGTAGCAAATGATAAACTATAAACAAAACACCAACAACACACTTTTTATGTCTTCACAAGCTTCATGGTCTTGTCTCTGAAGTTTGCATTGCATCTTCATTACACATTCTTTGGAGAAGCATGGGAAAAGGAGTTAACGAAGACAAGCCTGAAAGGGTACTAGTAGTAGTTAGCCCATGCTATGGTCGATGGCATTTCAGTGTCTTTTCATAAGTGGAAAGAGTGACATTTTAAGTTGAAATGCTTCATGAGTGACTCAAGTTGGGAAAAAAAAAATGAAAACAAAATGGTCATTGGTGAAGAAGTGGCTTATCACTAAAATGGGCACAAACACAATATCAGAGTGTCTGGTGTCAGCACTAGATTTTGCCAGGCACCTGTTAACCACACACATGCAGGAGGGCTTGGATGTGATTCTCAAAATGTGATATTAAATACAATGAGGGCTCTTGCAAAGTGATAGGTGGCCACATTAACCAATGAACCACTGAGAAAATTCACCCATATTTGAGTCCTAAATAAGCCCCTTTGTTGGCTTTCTTTTCTTTTCACAAAATCTCTTCTTAAGTTTCTTTCCTTTCTTTAAATCCTTTTAGACTCTTATCTCCTAGCTCTCAGCCTTCAACATCTTTTTCCTTTTGTTGTTTTGTCACTTATGGAGACCCCCACACACTTCTCTGTTATTCACCATGAATAATGAATGTGCTGAAGAATGAACTCACTGATTCACTATGCTTAATGAGCAGAAATTAGCAAAGTTTACAGTTGGAAAGTACAATTCAAGTCAACTTAGTCACTGTAGTATTGATAGCTTCTATAAAGCTGCCCTTGCATTTTGCCATTAAACTCATACTTTGGAATTTCTGCCAGTGAATTTGAAACATCAAACTACATTCATGATGGTCACATTCATCAGATTACTGTAGCTTGTGCAGTTACTGTGCTTAACACATGCTCCTGTTCCCATGATTCATTTTTTTTGGTGTGTACTCCATTATTATACTATTTTTTAGTCTAACTTTATGCTTGTGATTGAGAGGGATATATTTTTTTCTCAGAGATGGCAATGTTGGCTTACCATTTTAAAGTGGATCAATGTAATACACCATATTAACTAAATAAAGACCAAATTCCATGATTATCTTAATACATGTAAAAAAGACATTACACAAAATCTAATGTCTATTTATTATAAAAATGCAGACTAGATAGAAATAGAAGAAAACTTTGGTGATATTGTGTTTGTACTGTAACAAATAAAACTTGCCTGAATATCAGAGTGCAGAGGGGCTACACACTAGTTAGCTATAGAGGCCAGGCAGTGGTGGCACACACCTTTAATCCCAGCACTCAGGAGACAGAGGAAGACAGATCTCTATGAGTTCAATACCAACCTGGATTGCATAAAACTGATCCAATTTAAAAATAAAACAGAGGTGGGCGATGGTGGCTCACATCTTTAATCCCAGCACTAGAGAGGTGGAGACAGGAAGGGATATGGCTGAGCAGAGAGAGGAATAGAAGGCAGGAGGAGAGAGGCACTCATTGTATTCAGTCTTTTGACTTGTAGATACATGATACCCCATTCAGTTTGAGGATTTTATAGAGGTTAGAACTAGTAGCTGACTGCTCTTCTTCTCTGTTCTTCCAGTATTAACTCCTATATCTGACTCCAATTTTTTATTGTTTAGACTAATTAGAATTTGCACTAATGGATACTCCCTAACATACATGAGAAACCTACTGTTGATAACTTAATAATGCAGGAACACTGAGTGCTTCCTCACAAGATGAAAAATATCTCAGCATTAGAAGCCTAAGGGGAGACTGAATTTACCAAGCTTGCATTCCATGCTTGAATCCTTCTATCATGGAAGCCAACAGGGTTTAACTGTGGGCATTGGTGGGAGACAGGGACCAGGCACAAGAGAAAAATGCAAATGCTTTTGGGAAGGGCCCATATTCCAAATGGTCAAAAGGTCAACTGGGTATAGACTTACAGTAAGACCTTCTTAGCTAAGTATCATGTTGGTTTTTTTCTCATTGCTATACTTTTCAGAGTGTATCTTTGATTATTCAGATAACTGTGTGTGTGTGTGTGTGTGTGTGTATGTAGAGTATAGATCAAATTCAGATTTTTTTCCTCAATCGCTTCTCTACCTTTCCTTCTGAGGCAAGGTGTCTGACTTAGTGTGGAGCTCCCTAAGTGTCCAGACTGTCTGTCTTTTAGTCCTAGGGATCCCCTGGTCCTTGCCTCCCCAGCACTGGAATTACAGGCATGCATCACCATGCTGAGTTTATTTTTTTTTTAACTTATGTACAGGATATCTCAACTTGGGTCCTTATGTTTGTGTAGCAAACATTTTACCTCCTGTGCCATTTCTTCAGTCCTCAGGTAATGTTAAAGCTTTGAATTATAAGCATTAATGTCATTAAAGATGTGTGATTAGTGTATTTTGAAATAGAGGTAGTTGATTGGCTGGACTCACTCCCCAATGCTCCCCTTCCTGGCAGATCATGTGTAAGGTGACTCTACCCTTCTGTGGACAGTAGGAAGAAAGCCAGCAGGGTGTGTCAGGTTTCTAAGTTTTAGTTGATAAACTACTGCCTCATCTAGTTAGAACTTCCAGAATTACTGTATTAGCTACCTTTCTTGCTCTGACTATGTAGCTGGCCAAGGTGATTTAAGAAATGAAGGGTTGCCGGGCGATGGTGGTGCACGCCTTTAATCCCAGCACTCAGGAGGCAGAGGCAGGCGGATCTCTGTGAGTTCGAGACCAGCCTGGTCTACAGAGCTAGCTCCAGGACAGGCTCTAAAGCCACAGAGAAACCCTGTCTCGAAAAACCAAAAAAAAAAAAAAGAAAAAAAAAAAAAGAAAGAAATGAAGGGTTTGTTTTCACTCAGAGTTTGAGGGTAGAGTCTGTTATGTTGGAAAAGATACAGTGGTAAAGATGTGAGGAAGAGGCCCCATTCCACCTGTTCAGGAAGCAGAGAAATGCATGTGATGCTCTGCTGCCTTCTGCATTTCAGCCTCTAAGTCAGCCTGGAACCTCAGCCCATGGGATAGTGCTGCCTACACTCAGGCTGAGTCTTCTGTCTTTCCCTTGGCATCTCTGGAAAAAACACCCTTCACGAACACACCAAAGTGTGTCTCCTAGGTGCTTTAAAATCCAGTAACAGTGAAGATGACTATACTATACTTGCAGGTCTCTGCCCACAACTGGATGGTTCCTTCATGATGCTCAGCCTAAACCTAGTGTGTATCTTTGTGAACCTTTGGATACTAGGCACTTGAACATTGGGCCATCACCAACCAGGCTGCAGTTAAGGTACTCTTTCCTTCCTAATTACTTCCCTGTGTTGAACCAGCTTTTCTTTCTCAAGACACTATGGACAGAGAGGGGCAAGGCATCACCTTTAAGTTGCTCCTTGAAACTCTTCAGGAACCCTTAAAGTAGACATTTTGGCAAGACTGTGAATTCACATTAGTGCCATTTCCATATCATGATCTTTTTATTCTTATAAGTTTCTGCAGAGCAAATGATTTCAGATGAGAAATTTCATTCTTTTATCATTGTACTTTGAATCCTGTCAGTGTTTTTGAAAATGTGCATTCAAACTGGGAGTGCACACCCTTAATTCCAGTACTTGGGAGACAGAGGCAGGCAGATGCTTGTGAATTCAAAGCCAATGTAGTCTACATACTGAGTTCCAGGCCTGCCAGTGAGATCCTGTCTAAATTTAGAAAGGAAGGAAGGAAGGAAGGAAGGAAGGAAGGAAGGAAGGAAGGAAGAAAGAAAGGAGTGGGGAGAGAAAGGGGGAAGGAAAAGAAAGATAGAGAAAAATGTACATTCAATAAGATCCCTTCTTTGATATGGGATTCCCCTCTGTATTCTGTGAATATGTTTTATTACCATCAGTTAATAGAGAAGCTGCTTTGGTATATGGCAGAGCAAAATAGAGCTAGGCAGAAAAGAATAAACAATGCTGGGAGAAAGAAGGCAGAGTCAGGCAGATGCCATGTACCTGCGAAAGGAGAAAGATGCCAGAACCTTACTGGTAAACCATGTGCCTCGTGGTAAAATATAAAAAAATACCAATGGGTTAATTTAAGAGGTAAAAGTTAGTTAATAAGAGGCCTGAGCTAGTAGACCAAACAATGTTGTAATTAATATAGTTTCCATGTAATTCTTCAGGTCTGGGTGGACAGGAAAAAAAATATACAGCCTCTATTTACACCTTTTTGTTAAGGAATTTTCACAACTTCTCCAGGAATCATCTTAACTCTCCAAGTACTTCTTGCTCTGGTCCTGCTTGTCTATCTAGCTTTGTATTTTGCCAATACCCTGTAAAAATCCCTCACTCAAGTGATTCTGCACAAACAGTCTTTTTTAGAACCTTCATCCGTGCCTTCACATTTTCTATTCTTATCAACTGTAATGTTCTTTATATAAATATCTGATCTATTCAATAACATCTCAGTTTAATGTACTCCTTGAAGCTTTCCCAGACTGTGCCTCTCCCACTCCAATCCTTGTCTTCCCATGTTTGCATCCATGGCACATCCTCCACGCACATTTCTGGACCACACTTATCACACTGTTTTGCAACCCTTGCTTTGCTAGTCTGTTCCCATTGTGGAAAGTCTTAGGACATGTATTATTTAGAGTTCTCCAGACAAACAGAATAAACAGGACAGATATGTAGACAGGTAGATAGACAGGAAGATAGATACATAGATAGATATGTGGATAGATAGATAATAAATAGATATATGTATGTATGTATAAAAAGGTGGATAGATAAATACACAGACAAATAGATGATAGATAGACAGACAGGTAGGTAGGTAGGTAGGTAGGTAGGTAGATAGATAGATAGATAGATAGATAGATACATAGATAGAAGAGAGTGAGAGAAATTGACTCCCATGAGGGTGGAGGGTGAAACATCTCATGGTATAAATTGACTAGGTCTGAGCATGCTTGTAGTTTTATTAATCTTGATGATGGTGATGCTTTTGATATTGGGTTCAAATCAAAAAGTACCATATATGTTTCCTGTTAATTCTTCCTAGAGCTGATCAAAGGCTAAGTGACTAAAATTTAAAAATCAGAACTAAGGCAAGAAAAAAGCTAAGCTAAAAATATAATACTTTTATATATTTTTGTGTCTATGTATGTATGTATGTATGCCACACATGTGGTCAAAGAGGCCAGAAGAAGGTGTCTAATCCCCTGGAGCTAGAGTTCTAAGAGGTTATGAGCCATATACCATAGATGCTAGGAACTGAAGTTGGATCCTCTGGGAGACCAGCAAGCACTCTTAACTGCTGAACCGTGTCTGGAGACCCCAAAGTAGAATGTTCAATAGCAGTTCAGCTTAATATTTATTGCCTATCTCTATTTAAGATACTAATTACTAAGATGTTGGTTCACTTTCAACCAAATATTGAATTTTATAGAAGCACAAACTTTTATTATGAAAATATTTTAATTTTCTGCATAAATAGATCTTAACTCTAAGGCTATAATCATAAATGCCAAATCTACTAGAATATGTATAAAAATTGGAAAACCAGAATAAGAATTTTCTAGGAAGAATCTTAATCAGGCATGAAAAATTACTTAATAGAATTATAGATGTCCAGGGTTTGAAGTCTAGATTTTGATTTTCCATGTGGTTCAAATTCAGTAGCAATCCATTTATTTATGACACTATTTACAATAGCTGCAATGGAAAACTGCAAGTTGTGTCAATGGTCACAGACCCTGAGTGCATATGACCTCACCTAGTCTCAGAAGCTAAGCCGGGTCAGACTCCATTAGCTTTGAATGGGACAAAAACAATGTCAAGATGTGCCTGGTTGAGCCACAGCAAATGTCAATAAAGCATTTGTACACCAGGAACATCTTTCTCTAATGGCAGAAGGAAACTGGCCTTAGGCTATAGAACAATGGGTCCACTCATGCAACAATTTGCTTCAAGCGCCAGAGAAGCAAAGAGAGAAGGATCTCTCAGACTGCCTGGCTAGCCAGTCTAGCCAAGTAAGAAGCTCTGAGTTTAGTGGGAGACTCTGCCTCAAAACATAAGATGGAGAGTTGTTGTAGGGAGGCCGCTTGTTTGTTTCCTGGCTGCCCAGCAGCTCTGACCTAAAATAATCACACAGAAACCATGTTATTTAAAACACTGCTTGGCCTATTAGCTCTAGCTTCTTATTGGCTAGTTCTTACATATTAATTTAACCCATCTCTATTAATCTGTGTATCGCCACGTGACAGTGGTTTACCAGCAAAGTTTTGGCATGTCTGTGTCTGGCAGTGGCTCCATGGCTTCTCTCACTCCACCTCCTTTCTCCCAGTGTTCAGTTTAGTTTTCCCTGCCTAGCTCTACTCTACCCTGGCCAAGCCAGTTTCTTTATTAACCAATGGTATTCACAGCATAGTGATAGAGGAAGAGACTTGACTGATCAATGTCTGGTCTCCACACATATGCATATCCCCCACATGAGTGCACATACATGATCACACACACCTAATATGTTAGATGTCAGGGTTCAAACATAGTTAGGACAAGATTATTGCTTGAAAGAATTAAAACTCTGGGAGTCAGGGAGATGATCAATGGATAAGTTCCCATTTATTCAGAATTCTAGCACCCACATGAAAACAGAAGATGTTGGCACAGCTCTGTAACCCTAACACTGGGGAAAGCTGATGCCTAGACAAATGGATGGGTTCCAGGTTGAGTGGGACCCTTGTGAAACAATAATGGAAAGTGATAGAGGAAGAGACTCATTTTGACCTCTGGCCTCCACACATAGGTACGTGGCCACTCATATTCATACACATGCACGTGGACATGCATACAACCACACAACACACATACACTTTCAAATTTAAACAATAAAAACTTTCAAAGACCCCGGATACTAGATCCTCAAAGAGACAGAGTTCAAACTTGTGCAATAGTATCAGAATGATAACTAGCATTGTGTTCTTCTAGATTAGGTCAATTGGGACAGGGAGACCATCCTAAATATCGGTTCTGGACTGAGTGTGAATGCCAGTAACCAGCAACCTCAAGTACTTGCCACCAGGACCAGCTCACCGGGATAGACTGTACCCTCAAGCTAGGAGCTAAAGTAAACCCTCTGTCCCTTAAGGAGCTTCACTACAGAAGTAGTAACTTATATAATTGGTGATCCTCAGACTGCCAACAGAGTTAATATTTTTAGTATATTGCTGTTCAGATAATTAAACATGTTTGAAATGTTTATGTGTACAGTGTTCTTAAGAATTATGCTTAGGGCTTTTATGTTGGGAAACAAGTATATATTTTTTCTTTTCTCTTTTTTAAATTCTTATTTATTTATTGTTTGAAAACTGGGTCTAATGTATTGCAGGCTGTCCTTGAACTCACTATGTAGGTGAGGCTGACCTTGAACTTCTGGCCCTCCTGTCACCACCTCTCACAATCATATATTTCTTTTAATTCTAGTAATATTTTATAATTTTACTTTACAAATTTTTGAAACACTTAATTTTAATGCTTACAAGGTGTTTTAATACTATATGCATAGGGAAATGATTGCAACAACCAAGAAGCTTGTTAGTAATTTCTCTTACCCCACCTATTTTTATGCTATAAATACTGAATATCTATCTACCAGCAAATTTTAAGAAAAATGGCATTATCATGCACCAAAGATATAATATGGTACTTTACTTTTCCTGAACATATTAATCTTATAACTAAAATTTCATAACCACTGAAACGAATCTCCCCATTTTCCTGAGAGAACCTCTGTTCTCTTTTTTTTTTAATGAATTGGACTTTTTTGGGTTCTTGTAGTATTTGCCCTTGTGTACCTGAGTTATTCTACTTGGCATAATGTCTATGTTCACTCACATCATTGCTAGTGGCAGAGCTTCCCTCTTCTGTGAGGCTGAATAATATTCCACTGTGTCTACACACTCCACAATTTCTTTGTCCTTTTGCTCAATGATGGGAGCTGAAGCTGTGTTCTTATCTTTTCTCTTCTGTGTACTGCCGCTGTAAACATGGGTGTTATCTCTTTGAGATACTGATTTCAGTGCCTTAGAAAGGATACCCAGAAGTAGAATTGTTGGATCATACAGTGGGTTCTATTTTTTTTTTTAAAGAACTTTGTTGCTGTTTCCCGCAATGCCTGAAAGGTCCTTAGTAACTGTGTACAGTCCCTGGATTCTATATCCTCAGCAAGGATAGATATGCAAGAGCATTCCCAGCAATCTTTACAGGGAGCACTGAGCTTTGACGGGAGCACCTCAGAACTGTCTGATGCTCAAAGGCTTGGGAAGACGTGGTTGTCAAACGCATGTGATGCTCATTGTCACTTTAGCAAAAATTTCACGGCATTTGCTGCCAGTGTTGAAGTTTAGAGCTTCAAAGAGAAAATTACAATTTCCAAAACTTATATCTAATATCTTGAGATCGTTGCTTTCTCAACAGTGGCGTCATCTTTCCTGATGACATCGTTAGAAACATTTACAAATGCAATGTAAGAATACTATATTAAGAAGGTGTGAACAGGCCTGGAGCGATGACTCAGAAGTTAAGAGCATTTGATGCTCTTGTGAAGGACCAGAGTTTGGTGCCCAGTACCCATGTTTGGTAGCTCACAATTCTCTGTAATTCTAGTTCCAGGGGATCCAACGCCTCCTTCTGGTCTCCTTGGGTTCTTGTATGATTGCAGCAGGTGCATGTGCACGTGCACATGTTCACGCACACACACACTTTTTAAAAAGTTGTTAACCATTTGGAATGTCCTCATATCCTAATGAACCGGCACAGCCCAAGAGCCCAAATATTGCAAAGTCATACACAGAGGAAAGATCTACACCAGCACAAGGTGTAGGAACGATGTTAGTAAGACAGTATGAAATGCTGACAGCTCCAGATCCCACATGGCAACGAAGTGTTAGGAAACTATCACTTCTTAGGTTTTGATGTTAGTGTCTGTGCTCATTTCCCCGAGAGACAGAAGCATCTTGCCTCACAGTTCTGGAGGCAGGAGTCTGAAATAGAAGTGTGAGTGGGACCATGCTTCTTTGAATCTCTAGAAGGAGGATCCCCCCTGTTCCTGCCAGCTCATCATAGCCCTGGGTTGTCCTTGGCTTCTGACATCATCCCTAACTCTGCCCCAACGTTCCATAGCATTCATGTATCTTCCCATGCATTTATACTCAGATGCCTTGCTTCCATGATATCCTATAGGATGTGGACCACCTCATCACCTCATCTGAACTAGTTAAATAAATCTATAATAGCTGTGTTGTCAAACAAGACGTGTTTGGAAATACCAGGAGGTAGGACTTCAACATTTCTTTTGTGCGGACATGTATGAGCCATTGCCATTAGAAGGGCAGATCTACTATATCTGGAAAAGCAAACCTTTTTTTTTTATGGCCAACCATGTCTCTGTGTCTGACCGGATTTTATTCATAGACTGAAATCAAAATACCATTTCCTAACAGACTGAGTTTAAGAGCCCATATGAGAATGCAGCTGTCTTCTGTGAAAGTCAGCAAAGAGATTTTTGACAAATCTAAAACACTGTGGTTGTGCTCATTGGCTTATTTTAGAAAGAAAAACAATGGTTTTTCCATAAATATGTTAATAACATTAATATGTGACAGCCAGCAGGCTTATCATTTTTATTAACTACAATTTTAATTTTTGATATGAAAAATATTGACCGATACTGATAAAACTTGATCAAGCTTCGTGGTGAGGAGAGGCCTTCAATAGCTTTTAAGCCTTTGCTTTAGGGATAGTAACATGGCTATTAAATAATATCGCTGAAACTCAAATGTGTCTGAGCTGTATTGTATTAGTGATTTTTCCTCGTGCCGTAGGACAGAACACCTGACAGAAACAACTTAATGGGAGAAAGATTTCCCGAGGCTTCTGACTGCTGCTTTCGGATGGTCCAGCCCATCGTAGCAGGAAGGGCCAGCAAGCAGGAAGAAGGGAGTGTCAACACCGCTGGGTTTTCCGTTTTCCCTTTTAGGTCTATCCTGACCTCTCATCCCTGGGATGGTTGCCACGAGCCCTCAGGGTGCGTCTTTCCCTATGTCGTTAATTTCCTCTAGATATGTCCTCCCAGACACACCTGGAAATGTGCCCTAAACTCTGAAGTGAGCCTAAATCCAGTTGGAATGAAGACTAGCAACTGTCAACTCCAGGGTCTGTCTAGTTTATAGCTTTGTAATAGCGGTATTTTGTCTGGAGAGTCCCAGCCTGTAAACAGACAGTTTAGAATGCAGGAGAGGACTCCAGGGGACCCGTACTCAGATGCTGCTGACCATCGTCTGTGTCATTTCCTGCTCTTTAGCTCTCCGGTCTTCACGTTCTGGCTGCTCCAGGCTGTCTCTTCAGTTCCGTGTCCCCATCTGCTTCCAGCATTGGGAGAAGACTCTGCAGGGAAATGTCTAGACACTACAGGGCTCCTTTGCACCCCCTTCACAGGGATTACCGTCTGTGCGCTCTCTGCCAGGTTTCTGGAAACACGTCTCATGGTTTCCTCAGGTTTCTAGTTACATAAGCTGGAAAGTCGGGCAAGTGTTTTTGTCAACTTGACCCAATCTAGTTTCACTGGAGAAGAACCTCAATTGAGAAAATGCCCCCACCAACTAGTCTGGTGGGCATTTTTTAATTAATGATCGATATAGGCAGGTTCAGCTCACTGTGAAAAGTGCCCCCCTCGCCCACCCTGGGCTGGTGCTTCTTGGTGGTTTAGAAAAGCAGGGTAAGCAAGTCCTATTTCCAACCTTTGAGATTTCATTTAATCGTGCTTGGATTATACTTTTAATTCTGAGCAAACACCCTTATCAACATCAAAATCAATTTTCTTCGTTTGTGTTGTACTGAAAATATTCCTCAAATGGGCCTCAGGTGAACTTTTCAGAACTCGCTCTGTGTGGTAAACAAAGTCCCCCTGACCCCCAGGAAAGTACCTCGTGATGCAGTAAAAATGTTAGACAGTGGATGGCTTCTTACCTTCAGTCTCCCTGAAGGAGACTCGGAGGTGAAGATTTTAGTAGAAGCGGCTTATTTTGGAACATGATTGCCGGAGAGATGGGGTGGGGGGTGAGTGAGAAAATGTCACAGAGAAGAAAACGGAGCCCAAACGTCGCCCGGCTGCTACTGCGGCCAGCGGCAGGATCATCGGAAAACGTGCTCGTCAGTTATTCCACTACACGGTGTGGGTTCTCAGCTACTGGTGTCTGTTAGCCACAGGCTGGTGGCTGCTTCTGGGGAGCGTGAGTTCCCATATCTCACCTGAGAGGTGCAGGAGAATAGGAAACCAGGGAATGGGGGTCAGCAGCTGGAGGTATGTGAGGAAGCGGTGATGTGTACGGAGGCTCCGACGGGACAAAAACTTCTGCTACAGACAGGAATTCAGTTGAAGGGGGTCTTTATACCTTCATTAAGTAGCATGCAATGGTGCTGACAAGAAAGCTAAATGGACTCAATAGGTTATATGTACATGCATATGTTACATACATGCAAACATATAATAGGTTATATGTACATGCCTATGTTACATACATGCAAACATATAATAGGTTATATGTGCATGCATATGTTACATGCATGTAAACATATAATGTGGATATGATATAATAATAATAAAAGAGACCATGAATCTGGAAAGAAACATGGCAGAAGTTATAGAGATTCAGGGTTCATGTATGAAGTTCCCCCCAAAAATTTTTAAAAATATGATTAATTTTTCATCTCTCTATAAACACATGAACTCAAAGTTCATCAATAATTTAAATGTAAAACATGCCATAGGCATAAAAGCAAAATGTAGATAAGTAAAAGAAGAGGAGGAAGAAGAAAAGGAGGAGGAGGAGGGAGAGGAGGAGGAGGAAGGCAGCGTATCATGCGCTGCCCTCTGAACACTTGAGTTGGAATACCTGAGTGCGTCAAGCCCTTGGATGTAGCATACCTTTGAAAGTTTAAAGCATTATTTACTTTTAATGACAAAAACATTCTTTCCCTCTACATCACCGTTTATCTTGGAGTTTGGTGAACGTTCTTCTTCATTCTTGGGTTACACATCAGAGATGTAACTGCGCTGTCTCCCCTTTCGTCCTGTTGACGTCTTCAACAGTAAAGCCAGCGTGATCATTCGCTGTCACAGCCTCCCACTCATCTCAAAAACCTTCCAGTGACGTCCAGCAGAACTTCCTGCAATGGTGGAAACATTCCTTCCATTCCTTCTGTGCTTCTCTGTGTAGCATGGAGCCACTAGGCAGCCATCAGCTGCACATCTCTTTGGACCGGGCTGACCTACCGGATGGCACATTCACAGTGACCTCCCGGAGCACTGCGTAAAAGCAGCCTTTTGTGATGTCTGTCACCACCTCTGCCCGTTAGACTTTTACCAGTTGGCCACAGTTGGTCCCTCGGGAAGAAGGACCTTTACTTGAGAAAATTTCTCCACCAGATTGGCCTGTAGGCAAGGCTGTGGGGCATTGTGGGAGCCTCAGTGGTCCAGGCCCTCCCACCCTGGTCCAATAAGAAAGCAAAATGAACAAGACATGGCGGACAAGCCAGTGAGTGAGTAGCATTCCACCCTGGCCTGCTTTATTTCCTGTCTAGCTACATGTTCCTGCCTTGACTCCCTGCCCTGACTTCCCTGTGTGATGGACTCTAAACTGTCAGCTGAGATAAATCCTTTCCCCCAAGCTGCTTTTGGTGATGGTCTTTACCACGGCCTCTTCCACACTTCTGGCCTCCACTTGCCCCCCACTCTCTCTCTATGGACAGCATCGTCTTTGTGCTCGGTCTTGCTGCTCCCACATGCTCCTTGTATTCTCTGCTTCCAGTGTTCTTTCCTTAAATATCTGCATGGCTCGGTTCCTCGCTTTAATTACGAAGTTTAGAACATTTACATTTTGTGTGCTTATTGATTGAAATCTATGCATCGCCACCTCCCATGTACTGTTTGTTTTTCATTTCTGCCATCTGTGCCTTGCTTCTTTTTTGGCCCCCTGTTCTTTCCTGCCTTTTTCTTCAGTTTGCTAACACTTTCTCCTTCGATGACCTTGTATCTCCCATGTCTCGTTGGCCTTTTTGTTTTGTATCCTCAGTGGTTGTTGAGGGCTTATAATCGTCACCTTAAATGGATCACATTCTAGCTTCAGATGGCATCCCAGCACTGGACCCCCTGCATCAGACAGTCACTTTCTTATTAACACACTGCGCGCGTGCGTGCGTGCGTGCGTGCGTGCGTGTGTGTGTGTGTCTTTCTGGCCTTTGAATCACTGTCGCCACAGAGTTTTCTCCTGTTTATGTCATGAATACTAAAATTTGCCACGATTATTTTGCTTTAGATAGTTAGCTACTTTTCAGAGAAAATTAAAAAATGTGATGTTTAATATTTCCGCTGTCCTTTTTCCTTATGTAGATTCAAGTTTTTGTTCTTGATCTGGGGTCACTTCTCTTTTACTAGAAAAAGTCCTCTAAAAGCTCTTACTTTCTTTTTTTAAGATTTACTTTATTTTTATTTTAACTGTATGAGTATTTTGCTTAAATGTATGTACCTGCATCATATATGTTCCTGGTGCTCAGGAGGCCAGGAGAAAGCCTTAGATCCACTACCCCCAGACCCCCCCCAAAATGGGAGTTACAGACAGGTGTGAGCTGCCATATGGGTTCGAGGAAGTGAACCCAGGTCCTCTGGAAGAGCATTCAGTGCTCTTAACGACGGAGCTATCTCTCCAGCCCCATCCTTTAATATTTTAATTAAATCATTCTGCAGTTGACAACACCACTCAGCTTCCATTCGTCTGATAAATTTTGCACTCTGTTTTTGCTCTTCAATTTTTTTTGTGCAGAGTTTTAGGCTGATGTTTGTTCCCCCACCACACCCTCCTTTTCTGTTTTTTGCTGTTAGTACTTTAAAGACATCGCTGTGTGGTTTTCTGGCTGGCAGAGTTTCTCCCAAGGATGCTGCTGCTGCCTTTGCCTTTGACTCACTGCGTATGTGTCATTTTGCTCTGTGGCTTTTAAGGTTTTCTTTTCATGGTTGACGTTTCATTTTTTTATTTTTCAAAGGAGATTTATTTTATTTGTGTGTATATGTGTATTTATGTGTATATGTTTGTGTGTGTATGTGTGCATGTGTTTGTGTATTTGTGTGTGTTTGTATTTATGTGTGTGTGTTTGTGTGTGTGTATGTGTGTTTGTGTGTGTGTGTACTTGCACACACGAGTGAGTTAGTGACTGAAAAGGCCAGGTGTCAGATCCCTTGGAGCTGGAGTTACAGGTGATTGTGAACCACTTAGGTCCTCTAAATTGCTGAGCCATCTCTCCAGCATCGCCCACATACACACCAATGACTTTTACTTACCTGTTTGTGAAGACTGTTGGGTTAGGCTTTTGTATGCACTCTGCTTGAGTTGCTGAGTTTCCTGGGTGTGTGATAAACTCATCTAACCTATAGGAGGCACTCTTAGACCTTCAGCAAAAATTTTAAGGTAGCCACAGATATATAAGTACATAAAACAAACACAGCATATTTAATATTTATTGGCAATAAATCATAATACAATTTATTTTAAAATAATTATTTGGTATGAAATGTGATTTTACTATATGAAAATTCACATATTGAGACAAATGTGCTTGTTTATTTTTCTATGAAAATTGATCTTAGCTGAATATTTGACATTGTGACATGATGTTGTCAACTATAAAAGTCGTACTGGAGAACTATTTTTTTTTAATCACACAAACATTTTTTAATGCTTTAAGTAAGTTTACAATTTTGTGTTAGGCCACATTCACAATTATCCTTGCCTACAAAGTGGACACTGGTGACAGAGTATCATTTAGTCTGGGAGGTTTGTGTTTGTTTATGCCAGAAACTCACTGTGTAGATCAGGTTGGTCTTCCTTAAACTCACAGAAATCTGCCTACCTCTGCTTCTCCAGGACTTGGAGCAAAGCCATGTATCACTACTATGCCTCAGCCAGGAATGCTTGCTGCTTCCCATAGCTGTCTTGGACCTCTGAAGTCTCTACCAGATACTTTAGTGCTCATTGAAGTCTTTTCACACTTGCTGGAGAAGACCCAGTTCCTTGTAGGAACATTTTGGAATTGCTTACAATAAGATATACTTTCATGTATTCATTTTTTTAATATGTATGTGTGTGTGTGTGTGTGTGTGTGAACCTGCATGGGTGGAAGTGTACCATGCGTGTAAGGGACCTTGAAGTTCAGAAAGAAGCACAGATCTCCTGGACGGAACCCAAATCTTTTGCAAGACCAGTAAGTGCTCTTGAACACTAAGCCATTTCTTCAGCCCCTGAAGAAGGTTTTCTTTCTCTTCTCTCTCCTGTCCTGGCCTAGTTTCATGGCGTTTTACACAATCTTTACAAGAACTGGTTCAGCATCCTCATGAAGGGCACTGTGTAGAGATTTCTAAAACTTTCTTCATATGAATTTCTTCTCTTTGGGGCTCTGTCCTGAAATTCTAGCATTCTCAGCCTCCCTGAACTCTCACCGGTATGCTCTTAACAAGGCTGCACACAGCATCTGTGTTTTTTTTTTTTTTTCTGGGATCCAGCCAGGAAGTTACCTCCAGGGGAATAGTAGGCCAATTGTTTTCTCTCAGTGGTCACCACTCTGAACTACCTGCTGTTTCCTATATTCCATCCAGTTTTCTTGTGGTGTGTGATGTGCTTTCCAGTTCTATATTCTCCCAAAGAGAAGTTTTCCACTGTCCTCTTTTTATATAGGTGACATCTTCTGCAAGAGGGTCACACAGCAATGTTCTTGAGCATTGAAACATGACCCTCTACTTTCGCCAACACTCTGTATTCCTCTTCCTTTATTTTCTCCACAAGCATTATCGCTTTGTAATAAACTATGATACGTGCTAATTTATCTTACTGATCACATGTCTTTTCCTTTACCCCCGTTGCCAGCCACATTTACTAGAAACTCTACAGGTAGATAGATATCTTGTCTGTGTTATTCATCAGTGCACCCCCAGGGCCTAGAACAATACTTGGAATATTAATCAATACTATGATCAATGATACTCTGTGATCTCAGAGTTTGAAATGAAATATTCCCCAAATGCACACATTTTGAACTTTTGTTCTCAGTTGTTGATGATGTTTTGGGAGGCTGTGGAACATTTAGGGGCTGTGGTCTAGTTGACTGATGTAGGTCACTCCGGGTGGGCCTTTGAAGGTGATGCCTAGGCCCTGCCCTCACTGTTCTCTCTGCTTCCTGGTCTGCCATGTTGTCAGGAGTCCCTGCTTCGTACTCCTGCCGCCATGATCTCTACCATGCCCCACCACCACAGTGGTGGGCTGAAAGCCTCGAAACTGCGAGCCAAAGTTAATCTCTCTTCCGTTAAGTGATTTCTCTCAGGGGAGGCCACAGTGAAACAGAAATAACTAAGGAACTTAAGGCTGGTTGACATTCCTTAGATCGGCACCAGGAGGTCTGGATTAAAACACTGAGAAAGGACAACATAACAACAAACAAGCAAAGAAACAAATAAGCAAAATAAGAAATAGTTTCTGAACTCAAAAAGCTAAGGGCCCTGGAGATGGCTCAGCAGGTAAAGGCACCTGCCGCCCAGACTGACTACGTCAGGTCAGTCTCCAGAACTATATGGTGGACTGAGATAACCGACTCCTGCAGGGTTTTTATTGCTGTGAAGAGACACCATGACCATGGCAACTCTTATAAGGTAAGACATTTAACTGGGGTGACTTACAGTTCAGAGGTTTAGTCCACTGTC
Organism: Alexandromys fortis; assembly: GCF_014885135.2. NCBI lineage: Eukaryota > Metazoa > Chordata > Mammalia > Rodentia > Cricetidae > Alexandromys > Alexandromys fortis. The sequence goes on from NW_026067936.1 coordinate 10,393,823, forward strand.
ATCATGGTGGGTCATGATAGCATGCAGGTAGATATGATGTTGGAGAAGGAGCTGAGAGTCCCGCATCTTAATCTAAAGCAACAGGAAGTGAACTGGCACACTGGGCATGACTTGAGCATAGGAGATCTCAAAGCCCACCCCCGCAGTAACACACTTCCTTTAATAAGACCATACCTATTCCAACAAAGCTACACCTCCTAACAGTGCCACCCCCTGTAAGTTTGGGGGGGGACAATTACTGCCAAACTACCATAGCCATATAAGCCATTGCCGGCTCTGAGTATTAAGATGTAGACTATTTTTATTGGGTGGGAAATGTCCTGATTACCACAGACTTACAATAAGAGGCAAAATGTCACACCTGGCAAGAGGAAAAAAAAGTAAAAGGACAGCAGATATAACTAAAGAGCATGAGATTCAAGAATAAAATGATTTAAAGACAAATTAAAGGTTATTTATTTATATCACCTATGTTGGCCTGGGGAGATGGCTCAGCCATTAAGGCTAGGCTCACAACCAAAAATTCAAAAATATATCACCTATGTCTGCAGTTTCTCTGCTGCTAAGAGCTTTTAGGAGCCGATGCTATTTATAATAAAAGCAATAAGGCAGCCGTTCCGGTGTACATATGTTATGGTCTACATGTTTGTGTCACCCGCAGTTCACGAGGTGAAATTCTATGATGATGACATAGTATTAGGGTCTGGAAACTTTTGAGCTAAGTAATGAATGTGGGACCCCCATTGTGAGATTAGTAACTAGGTAATGAGGGTGAAACCCCATCATGGGATTAGTAACTAGGTAATGAGGGTGGAGCCCCCATCATGGGATTAGTAACTAGGTAATGAGGGTGGAGACCCATCATAGGATTAGTAACTAGGTAATGAGGGTGAAACCCCATCATGGGATTGGTGTCCTTTTAAGGGGCATACAACAGAATTTGCTTTGTTTCTGTGTTCTTCTCCATGTGAGCATTTGACAAGAACAAAGCCATCCGCAGAGTAGGAAATGGTCCCTCAGCAAACCCTGATTTTGCCAGCACCTTCATGGACTTCCAACCTCTAGAACTGTAAGAAAAGAAATGTCTGTTGACCAAGTCATATATCTATGGTAACTATGTGGCTGAGACAGCATATAATCTCATTTAATTCAGGAACGGTCTCAGGTATGTGGGTTTGTGATACCTATCCCATTAGCCTTCTGTGAGAACAAGTCTATATTCTCATGGCTCTGATTGCCTCTCTTTGACATTGAATATTATTAAAGCGTATAAAATAATATGATTCAGAACACGGATACTTCAGGAAGAAACCAATATAATATCTTAGAAGATTTTGTTTTAAAAAAAACAGGCAATTTTTAAAAAGTTGGCTTATGCAATCAGAGCATACAACACAGTCAAAGAAAACTTCAGAGCATATGGCATTGTGGTGTCTCCGATTCGGTGTGATAGGGCCACAGTGAACATGAAGAGGAGGTACTAGTTAAAGCGAGGCTGTTGGCCTACAGCGCTGCAAATACGGTCTAAGGAGGCACTTTGCAATTCATTTTTCTGTTTCTATTTTTTTCTAGGGCTTTATTGCTGTCTCTCATTCCTATAGACTAAAAATGCTCCTTGCCAGTTTAGCATAATAAATTCTAACTCCATTCTGTTCTTTCCAAGAAGCTGACATCCACCTCTCCCGGATTGCTGGAGAGAAAGTGTTGACTTCGCTAAGAAAACGAGGTGGGAGGTGCCAGGTGGGAAGCGCCGCTGAAAATTCATCCACCCTTCCTGAACAGTGGGATGACCACTAGCTAAGTTCTGCCGGCTCTCTTGGGTTCATGCTTAGCTCGGTACAAATTCGACTTGCCCAGTCATATGGACTGAACCAGGAGTGCTGTTCCGGACTTTAGCAGTGAAAGAAAGATGTGTTTAGAGCCTTCATCACCATCTTTGAGACTGGGTCATAGAGAGGATTTATTCTGACTAGGTACACGGAAAGGAGGGTTGGGGGGGGAGATAAGGGGGAAGTGGGGCAGGAGGAGAGGCAGTGCCAGGGTGCACAAACACTCGGGGGTTGAGGTGGAGAGGGGAGGGAGAGAGGATGAGAGAAAGAGAGTGCGCGAGGATGAGACAGGCTGAGACAGAGAGACAGAGGGAATTCTATGCTTTGCAAAGTGAGGGAAGAGCACATGACACACTGCATCACCTGAGAGGTAGACCTGCTTCAGGTCTGTAAATGTAAAATCTCTGAGTGAAATTTCCAAGTGACTCGTGAGCAGACCAACCCTTTCCATGTCCCCCAAGAGCCAGCTCCCAGTGAGCCTACCGCTGTTTCCAGTCCCACTGACGATCGGGACACAAAGTCCCCACAGTGCGAGGAGACCTTCCTGGACAGCGGCAAGTCTTACCCTGATAGTGCGCGCACAAGATGCGCACCGGCACACCCCAGGTTGGGATTCAGCAATCTGCAAGGAGGCGTGGGAACTGCACCCCGCCCCCTCCCCCACGGCGTCCTGCACTCCTTGCCTCTTGCTCCTCCCTCCCGGGCTTTCCTTACTCAGGCGCCAGGCGAGAACAAATCCCACAGTCTAGCCTTCCCAGGCATGCGGTGCCGGATGCTCCAGCTCCTTTTCTCGTTGATGCTGGTATCGCTGGGCAGCGTCGGGCGCTCAGGGGCAGGTGAGTGGGGCGTGTGTGCAGGGGCGCCCTTGGAAGGGTCGCAGCTCGGGTTTGCGGGGTGCAGAATGTAGGGTGCAGGGTAGCAGTAATGTACTAGCAGCGCCCTGCAGAGGCAGACAGAAGGCGAACTTCAAGCGGCCTCGCTAAGTGTGCTGTCTGTCCCCAGCTGTGTGTAGGGTGTAGACCAGTGAGGCTGAGCATCCTACAGGAAGGGACCTGGATCACCCAAGATTGCCAGGCCCTTTGCAAACCTGTGAATAGGAGGAGAGATAAGATCAGGGACAAAGATTTTCGTTGCTTTCGTGGAGTCACCCAGCAAAAGTGCAAAAGGAGCTCTCTCCACCCCTGAGTACTTAGAACACCTTACCTCTTAGATTCTTCCTTCCTCTAAGTCCAGATCCGGTGGGACTCGCTTCCTAGCTCTAGTTTCCCACCAGTCGCCATGGGGTGGTTGCTAGGCACTGAGAATAGCCACTCTCCAAAGCTGCCCCTGGGAAAGAACGGACAGGAGCACTCCCTGCGGCACTGGTGGATGCCACTTTTGTAGACAGATCCAAAGGTGGCATCTGGAAGAGAGACGACGTGTCCCCGGTTGACTGAGACAGGTTCTGTTCCCAGGGGATGAAGTTGCTAGCTGCTGATGCCGACAGAGGTCGGAAGCATGCAGCTTTTGAGAAGCACCTGTCTAGTGAGGCTGGCAATCCCACCGCACCGATGTGCCCGAGCTTACCCCGGGCACAAAGGGAAGAATGCACACGTGAAGTCGTTTTATGTTTGTATCTTGTTTCTTGATCAAGCCGACGTAAGGTTCTGACCCTCAAAATGTGTGCCTAACCTGCTGCAGCATCTAGGCTGTGACTCATCTCCCCATACCACTTCTGAAACAGGATTTTAAAACACAGTGATTTCACATCGTTGAGTATAAAGGTATCTTTACATGTGCTTTAGGACAACTCTTAGCAGTGTACTTGATACCATGATTACGAGCAAGCCACTGTGAATTTAATGTCAATAGATGTTAGTAAGTACTTTATAAATGCCTTTATAGTAAGCACCTACTTGTATTAGGAAAGTATCAGAAAACAGTCTGCATGTAATGCCCAGATTTCATATGTATTTTGGGTTCCTAAATAGATCATCTCTGAGACAAAGTATTCTTCAGTTGTGATTCACCTAATGGTCTGAGTTTTTTGACGGTGAACTGCAGCCCTGAGATCCTCCTGGAAGGATCGGCTACAAGAGGTAGCAAAGGAGCTAATGTCTGATGAGCATTGATTTAGCAGCTTCTGAGCCAAGCCGCTTCCTGTCCGCTTAAGCCTTCAATCTCCTTTTCAGGATCCCGTATAGCCTAGCCTGATTGCATACACGACAAAACCGAGATCCCATTATCCGTGTGTGAGAGGATGAATGGGAGAAGAGGACTTGGCCGCTCCACGACATGACTAAGGTTTTTCTTGTAGATATGAGAGAGAGAAAACAGCCAGAGACATCTGGAAGAGTCCAGAGCAGAGAGAGAAAGAAGTAGCGGAACGTGGCCAGCAGACTGGACCTGGTCAGGGTGATTGAAGTTGGAGAGAACAGTGGAGTTCTCAGCATAGCAAGAGATGGAGAATAGAGCATAGTGAAAGAGGGGAAGGGGGTGAGAGAAAGTGCTGGAAGAGTAGAGAATAGCCGGGCACAGAGAGGGTGCATAGCTAGGAGGAGGGAAGGGCCATGAGGCTGGTGTGGGGGCTGTGAAATGTATTACAATACTTGGGGATAGAGACTGAGGGAGCCTGCAGGCCAGCACTTTGTTATGCACCCACAGATCTATGTCAGTGGAGCCATGTGTCCCCTCTGCCAGAGGTAAGGGGAACGACTTCTTAGGACACATTGGAGTCAGTCACCAGAAATCCCACTGTAGTAGTTCAGGTTAAGCTCATTTCTGGATATTCAGACACCCTGAGAGTCAGTCAGCAAGTAGGCCAACCAAAATGCGCCAGCCCAGGTGGTTTGCGGACTGAGCTTGTTCCCATAGTAGCAGTAGCCAGACATTAAAGGGTCTCGCCGGCTTTAGTCACATGATAGCCTAGATGGAATAGGAGGAGATGCTAGAGGTGGCAGCTAATCCAGTAATAAACTCTATTCCTGGGGGTTTATTTTAAATGCTTTCTAAAAACTGCATTTGCTTTAAAATCGAACTGAGTTGGTGACACAATTGTAGAAGAAAACCTGTAAGACTGGGATCCAGTCTCTTGGGAGGAGGAGCTGTTTCACGTCCACTTCCATCAGTTAGCGACCCAGGCTGCTGCTGGGTACTCAGTAAGTTCTGTTTACTGAGTACTCCACACACGGTGCAGGGACTCCGGCAGGGACAGGCCGTATAGCTTATGTTTTCTAGGAGCCAACGATTGTCTTTTCCTCTGTAAGAGTTAGTTCAATACAGTAAATGAGTACTCAGACCTTCCTGCAGTTTCCTTCCGAGCCTCCTCCACTTCTGGCTTTTGGTAACCATTGAACACCACACAATAGCTACAAGTTCATGACTTGAATGAAATAATATAAATCCAGTCTTTGAAAGCTTCCAAGTATTTATAGCATAGCCGTGAGAGAGAGATATTGTTAAAAGAATGTTGTGTTGGACCCTGAACGTGGTCTGTACATGTCTAAGATTAAATGGAAGTACTTAGGCTCTAAGGTTTTGAGCCTAGACATATAACTTCACTTTCCATGTCTTTGTGAGCGAATTAGATCTGGCATTACTGCGCCTGTGTCTACTGGTGCCCAAGTGTGAGTCTCCTCTAACCTAACAGAGAACAGACACACAGTAAACCTCCCCGAAGCAACTCTATACACCAGGAGGACCTGGTTCTAAAGGAATTTCCTAGTGAGCCCAAGTGGAGTGGGAGGAAGAACTTAGTCTTCCTCAACAGAACACTCCATGGCTTCTTATCATGGAGAAAAAAATGCCGTCTTAGGCTGTGGGGGCCAGAAACTCTCAGGACTCCGCCTCTTGCTTATTGACTGCAGGTGAAATCGAGTGTAACAGGACCCGGCAAGTGGCTTGTGGCGAGAAGTGCATTCCTGTGGCCTGGCTCTGCAATGGCGAGCAAGAATGCCCGGATGGGACGGACGAGCAGTGTGGTAAGCACTTCTCGAGATGCTCTCGTACACCAGCCCTGGCGTCCTAGGCCAGGTCGAGCATTCCCGATGTGAAAATCTGAAAGTGGTTTAATACAAACATGATACCACCACGGGACATTCCCTATCTGACTTCATGTGATAGGTCTCAGCCAGAAGACAGGTTCACTAAAAATAGCATATAAAATTACCTTCAGATTGTGTGTAGAGACAGGATGATCGCAAGACCAAGGCTGGCCTAAGCTATAGGCTGAGTTCAAGACAAACTGGAAGAATTATCAAGAGCCTGTCTCAAAATGAAAAGCTGGGGGGATAGTATATACAATGTGCAAGACCCTAGGCTGATCCTAATGCTGTGAAAAAATAGTCAGAATTATTTAGATTTGGGCCCATCCTTGTGATACTTCAGTGTGCTTGTGCATGTGTGCATGTGTGTGTGTGTGTATGCAAAATAAATGGAAAAATCTTTAACCTGAAATACTTCAGAAAGTTCCCATCATTTCAGCTATAAGGTATTTGATGTGTCTTTGTCTGACAGTGTCCATCCTCATGGCTTTTGTCCCCTGAGGGGAGAGTCAATCATGAGGAGTGCTCTGAGTGTCACAGGCTCTCAAAGACGAAATCCAGTCGTCGTCAAGTATTAGTGGCGCCACTGTAAAAGCAGAGTTTGCACCTTAAATTTAGGCTTAAGCATTGGTGACCATATTTATTTAACTAGACTAATCCAGAGGCTCTTCGGGAAGCCTTGTAGACCTTAATACACAAAGCTCTTTTGTATGCAAATTGAGCAAACAAAGTACAAAACTTTTAGAAGCCAAGTTAAATATTTGGCGAACAGTTTGCTGCTCTAAGGCCCTGTTCTCAGTGCTTAGTGTATTCGAAGCCCCAGGTGGGTCACCTGAAGGCTAGTACAGACAGAAAGCTTAAAGATGCATTGAGAGAGAGAGAGAGAGAGAGAGAGAGAGAGAGAGAGAGAGAGAGAGAGAGAGAGAGAGAGAGAGAACCAATGTATCGGTGAGTATGCCCTTTCTTTGTTTATCCCACTTTCTTCTTCTTGGGTGGACACTTGCTGTCTCTAACTTCACATGAAATATTTGGTATGAAAACATTCTCAGGACTCAGGGTGAAGCTCCAGGGTTGAGGGTCACGTGCAAATCCTGGGCTAAAGCCTCAGAATCCAATAAACAAGCAAATGAACAAACAGAAACAGGCGTATGTTTATGGGTTGGAATACACTTCCATGCTTGCTTTGTTGTGTAGTCCTCGGGCATGCTACCCTGACTCTCTAAGTCTCCTTCTTTAGGTGAACTATTTGAAGGTGGGTTTGCCGCGAAATCTACTAGTTCCCCGGCATTGTCTTTGATCTGAATACAGTCTTGGCGATCAAAGGAATTCAAAGAGGTGGACTGTCTTGGCTTCCAGCCACCTGTAGGGGTCAGAATGTACCTGAATGGTTAGATATAAATAAACAAGCCTGTTGTGCAAAACCTACCTTTCCTGTGTTTGTTAGCAGTGCATGGCTAGCTGCCACTTTAGAACGCTTATAAAATATCTCTGCCCCAAAAGTTTTGCTAGACTACAGTGTTCTCAACAATGGCAGCGAGGCTAAGCTTTGAAGGCTCCTGGGTCATTCTTCCTTGTTAAAGTAGATTAATTGGTTAATCGTCAATCTCTCTCAGCTTGACCAACTCTAGAACCATCCAGTAGGCACATTTCTGGGCATGTCTGCAATGTAGTTTCCAGAGTTTCACAGAGGAGGAAAGACTTGCCCTGAATGTAGGTGGCGCTTTTCCAAGCACTGGTGTCCCAGACTGAGTTTAAAAAAAAAGGGGGGGAGGGGAGAAAGTAAGCTAAATATGAGTGTTCATTTCTCTGATTCCTGACTGAGGATGTACTATGCCCAGCCACCTCACACTCTGGCCACCATGCCGTCTCTGCCATGACAAACTGTATTCCTTATTCAACTGTGGACCTGCATAATTTCTTCTTCTCTCAAGTTGCTTCTGTCGAGTATTTTGTCACAGTAATGGGAGAAGTAAGCTATACCGTAGAGTTGCTGTCAGGAGTGTGAAGGGAACCAGCAAGTTCACGGTTGGGGGTCAGTGTCGAACTTAGAAGTCTTCATTGCTTTGCTATTTTAAATGTTATGACTTGAAATCCAGCAAACGGACAGACTCTGACAAGCTCATCTTCCTCCTTGCCTGCTCTTGAATCCAACTCTGGCCTGCAGAGGAAACTTGCCTTGGGCACCGGCAAGCCTGGCAGTGTGATGATGGGAAATGCATTCCTACCAGCTGGCTTTGTGATGGTGCCAGGGACTGCTTAGACGGCTCCGACGAGGTTAACTGTGGTAGGTATGAATTGCTTTAGAAATTGCACCCATTTGTTATTTATGTATGCACCTGTGCAGGTGGCATACGCATGCATGCATGGACCCCATGCAGCACCCCAGAGGACGACTTGGGGAGTTGATGCTCTCTTTCCACCGCATGGGTCCCAGCGACTGAGCTCATGTCAACAGGCTTAGGGGCAAGGACTGTTACCTCCCCGGCCATTTCATCAGCCTTGTACCACTATTTTCAGTAGTCCATCATCATTCTGCTCACTCACATCATCTGTAGTGCTGCTAACTGAAAGTAAGCCACGGAATAGCCTTAGGTTGTATGGGCTAAGCCAGATGTTATGTTGTCTTTGGTGTTATAAAAGATTCTTAGACCTTTTCTTTGTATTTTTTCCCTTCAAATTTATTAGCTTTATTGACTTTTTGAAAACTTATCTTGGGGAGAAACGTCAGTGCAGAAAGTCACAACCATGTCCCTAATGACATCCAGCTAGCATCTCTTAGCGATTGCTTTAATAGATGGAGTCCATGGCGTAGCCATAGTTCTTGCCTGGATAAGCATGTCTGTCATTGTCCCGCAGTTCTGCCCCACTCACCTAATTCCTGCCTTTCAGAGATCTTGACAGCGTGTCCGGACTACAAAATCCAGTGTCCGGGAAAGGCTCAGTGTCTGGATGCTTGGGAACACTGTGATGACCATCAGGACTGTGACGATGACTCCATAAAAGCACACTGTCCCCACAGCCGTTGCTTGGCGGGGCAGTGGCAATGCCGGAATCGCGCATGCATCATGGCCAGCTGGCGGTGTGATGGCATCGACCACTGCGGTGATGCCTCGGACGAGGAAGGCTGTGGTATGTCTGGCAACCCCTTAAGTTTCAAGGGCAAGGTATAGGACGTGGACTGCTTAGTTCAGGCTATGTTTAATCCCTATCCCTGAGGCTACCATCCTTTATCTAAAAACGGGATGCTCCCTAGCAAGAGCCGAGGCGTAGCTATCCACAGAAACACAGAGGGCTGGGTAAATAAAAACCCCTGTAATGTATATGCTAAATAAGCACTACCTGGAATGTCCCAAGTGCTGATGAGCTAGCAGTCTCTAGAAGACCTGAGCACCAGTCTCTGCAGGGATCCTAGCAACCGTTGGCACCTGTTCTCACATAGTGAACACGGTCAATAAAATCTCCCACTAAAAAACACAAAACCTAACCCCAAAGTGTGGCGAGCACCACATTCCTCTCCTAGATGTCCTCCCAACCCCAGAAAAGTGCAGCCTCTGGTTTCCCGGTGGACTGAAATCCTACCCAAACTTTTGTGGAGTTAAGGCTGCAAAATTAAATGTGCTCAGCATCTAACATTTGTACAATTAGGTGGTTTTTTTTTAGAGGAATACTCTGTTCGGGTCAAGTGACTGACTCCAGTACAATTTTAATTCCAACTATTTAAAGCTAGATCAATCAAGTTTAGCATGAGTGCCCAGATGTCTCGCTATTTTTACGATGGAGTCTAAAGCCCTAACTCCCCGAAAGACAAAAATCAGTTTCAAATGATAAGCTTTTCCTTTCCAATCCTCAATTGCTTGGGCTACAGAAATATTGGCAGGTAACCTACTGAAGGGATAGTCCCTGATTACCCTCCTGGGCTATGAGCAATAGTGAAGAAGAAGTTCAACTTCCTCCCCAGCCACCTGTCCAGAAGGCGCTGTTAGCTGTGACGGAGGGAAATGCATCCCAGACTCTCGGATGTGTGATGGGAACGCGGACTGCACAGATGGTACTGATGAACCCAGCACGTGCGGTAAGAAACCGCTTCCTCAGCTTAAGACGGGAGGTGGGAAAACGGGACGAACTAGCTCACTGCCTTAGTTACCGGATTAATTACTGCACACTTGGCTGTGACAGAAGCAATTAAGGGGAGGAAGGATGGATTGTGGCTGGGTGAGGGTGTGTTGTGCAAGGGCATCCTGAGTGTGTGGCTGCTGCTTTTCTCGTCTCTGCAGAATGGGAAGCAGAGAAACGGGGCTGAGGCTGTAACTGTAAAAGACCTGCTCCCAGTGGCCCACTTTCTAACTAGCGAGTTCCCCGGTTCCAGAGGTCCCACGCTTCCAAGAATAGCACCATTATCAGGGGAGCGCACGTTCAAACTCAGGAGTCGGTAGGCGACGTTTTAGAATCCATCCCTAACAGTTATCATCGGGGCCGACTCCTCGGAAGAATGCTTAAAGTAAAATGCACACACAGGCAATTGCCTTTGTTCCTTACACTTTATCACATCACAAATTTCATCTATTAAATTAAGGCTCCTAGCTTTGCTCTTGTGAATATGAGGAAAATCCTCTAACTTGCAAAACTTCAAGAGCAATTTTCATTCTGTAGCTTTAAGGAGATGGATTAAGTAAAAACCTAGATACTACACTGCTTCTGAAGTTTGCGATAAAGCCAGCAGTGTATCCTCTAATGTTGGTAGAATTCACATCACAACAAGGGCCACGCCCTCTGTTGAGGGTCAGCCATCTGCAGCACTATGCTCAGACTTCACCCAATCTAGGGATCCCTCTCCAGAAAGCCTTGGCTGAGCCTGCTGCTCACTGCTTTTGTTCAGCTTTCAGCTTGGGGATTTTATAAGATTCAATACAGCTTTGCAGATCCAGTACAAGAAAACGCACAAAACCAATGGGAGCAATAGAAACCATTTGGCACCTGTCTGGGGGAGGAATGAATCAATCTGTTTAAGAAAAAAAATAAAATAGAATTCTCCAAGGATTTAACTAAGAAAAACCTCAGAAAGCATGTTTTCTTGTAAGGAGAAAGGTTGTTGAAAAATAACTGATATTTTTCTTTCTATCTTTTTTCCTTCCTTCTTTCCTTCCCTTCTTTCTTCTTCTTCTTTTCCTTTTTTGAGACAGGATTTCTCTGTGTAGCCCTGACTGTCTGGAACTTATTATGTAGACCAGGCTGGTCTCAAACTCAGAGATCCACCTGCCTCTGAGATTAAAGGCATGTGCCACCATCACCCAGCTGTAACTATTTTTTTTTTTTTTTTGTTGTTGTTGTTCCAAGACCAGGGTTTTTCTGTAGCTTTGGAGCCTGTCCTGGAACTCGCTCTGTAGACCAGGCTGGTCTTGAACTCACAATGATCTGCCGTTCTCTGCCTCCCGAGTGCTGGGATTAATGGTGTTTGCCACCATTGCTGTAACTGACTTTTTAACTTTGTGGTTTGCACTCGAAGAATCACTGGGAAGTTTCTTAGCTAGGGTTGCTATTGCTGTGATGAAACACCATGAAAAAGAGCAAATTGAAGAGGAAAAGGTTTATTCAGCTTACATTTTTACATTGCTGATTATCACCAAGGGAAGTCGGGATATGAACCTAGAGACAGGAGCTGATGCAGGGGCCATGGAGGGGAGTTGCCCACTGGATGGCCTCCCCTGGCTTGCTCAGCCTCCTTTCTTATAGAGCCCAGGACCACCAATCCATGGATAGCACCACCCACTGTCACCCACAGTGGCCCTTCTCCACTGGTCACTAATTGAAAAAATGCCTTACAGCTGGATCTCATGGCGGCATTTCCTCAGCTGAGGCTCCTTCCTCTCTGATGATTCTAGCTTGTGTCAAGTTTACACACAAACGCAGCCAGTGCAAGAATAGAGAGTGGGCATCTCACCTCAAGTCATTTTTCATTTGTCTCCTGTCCCCCACGCTTCTGTAGCTTTGGTGCCTGTCCTGGAACTAACACTTGTAGACCAGGCTGGCCTAGAACTCACAGAGATCCGCCGGCCTCTGCCTCCCAAGTGTTGGGATTAAAGGTATGAGCCACAATCGCCCGTCCCCCCCATGCTTCTTAAGACTCCCCTAAAGGCTTTTGAAGAAACTTTGTACTATAAGAACACAAGTAAGAGTTATTAAAGCACCAATGACCAAACCTAGTACAGCTTTGGGTCTGATGTAGAGAACTCATTGCATTCATAAATACAATATACAGGGCCAAGTGTCCCCCTTACCCACGGACCCCACAGGAAGCACATAAGAAGGTCTTGACTTTACTATAGAAGGGAAATAAATACATCAACCCTTGAAATTGTCTACATGATAGCTTGGAAAGAAATGCCACTGCCGTGGTCCTGGACTTCATACCTTTCCTGTTCCATGTAGTCTTCCCCTAGCCCCATTTTCCCAGCTGAGAGGGCAGGGTCAAAGGTTGTCTCTGAGTGCTCAACTGTTCCTCACCCAGCTCAGAAGGTGCATGTTCCAACGTGGTTTGTAAAGCATGAACCACCGAGCTCAATTGTTTTGACTGCTGCCTTATCCCCACAGGTAAAAACTGTTCCCTGCTGAATGGTGGCTGTGAGGGGTCATGCAGTGATACCCGCTGGGGTGTCCAGTGTTCCTGCACGTCAGGGTGGCAGTTGCAGCCCGATGGATGGAGCTGTGGAGGTCAGAGCTGGCTCGTCCTCTAGAAATGTTCTTATTGTAACGACAAGTACACAGCATAAATTTTAGTGTTTCAGGCATTTACATTGTACAACTTTCACCATCATGCATTTCTAGCTCTTTTCATGATTCCCAACAGAAATTCTCTGTCTACGTAACAATAGCTTCCTAGGCCCCATATGCCTTAGCTTCTGGTAACTCCTCCTGACTTTTCGTTTCTGTGAGTTTGTATATTCTATGTATCACCACGTAAGTGGAGTTGCTCAGTGTTTGTCCTTTTGTGAGTCACATGTCTCTAGGGTTCGTCTGTGTATCAGTATTCCCTTCCTTTTAAAGGCTGAACGTAATTCTATTTTATACTTGTTTATGCTTATAGCGCATTGTTCCTATTTAGCTATTAATGGTGCATTTGGGTTTCTGCTGTGTGTGTGTGTGTGTGTGTGTGTGTGTGTGTGTGTGTGAGAGAGAGAGAGAGAGAGAGAGAGAGAGAGAGAGAGAGAGAGAGAGAAAGATCACGAACAACACTAGCATGTCTGTTGCTGTAGGAATATAAATTTGAATCCTCCTTTTCAGTTATCTGACTACACTCCACATGTGGAATGGTGGAGCACACGTATTTCCACCAGGAACAAAATTCTAATCTTGTCGATTCTAATTATTACTCTAGTTTGTGGGAATTGCAAGTCAATTATTGACCAAAGACCAAAGACTTAGACACTAGACTGAAGTTTAGTGTCCTACCTTATGGAAGCGTAAAGAGCTTCTGTCATTGGACAAATATCCTTGTCCCTTTACAGCCAATCCCCAGGTCTCTGCCACCAAGGATGGAGAGCCTGTGAACTGAAGTACATTGTATTTCTGCTCGGCATGTCCCTTTCAGCTGACCTTCTTCAGGTCATTTAATCCTTGGGTTTCATTTCTCTCTTTTGTAAAATGGAGCTATAGACCTGGGATGGCTGACATAAGATTTACTTGTCTTCATTATTCTTAATAATGTAAAAAACATATGACCAGTAAGTAGCCTACAGCTTCTATCTAGAACAATACAGGATGATAATTTCGGTTGAAGTATAGCGCAAGAATAAAGGATCTGCTGTGTTAACTATGTTCATCCTAAGGACAGGTCGAGCTCTGCTATCAGCCCTGTCTGTGTATTCAATGCTCCCTTTATGATGGACCTGCAGGTCTACCCACCCGGGAAGGCTATATAGGAACTTTAAAATTGCCTTCTGTAATGGCTTTAATCTTAAGACTTTATTAAGAGATGTTAGGAACCTACTTTTAAGTTCATCACTTATAATTAGAATTTAATAAATCTTAGTAATTAAATTTAAGTTTATTGTTTAAATGAAACCAATACTTATAAGTTATAAGATTTATGAATTCTTCATTAGAAGCTGGTCATGGCCCTCAGAAGCATCTAGGTAGGGTTGTAGCACACTTTTTGGGTTCTGACTCACAGCAAGGCTTGGCTGGCTACAAACTTGACTGTGGCCATGTGTCAGTTACACTCCTGGAACTGAAAAGTGTTGTTATGTTCCAGGACTTTGTGGTTTAGGAGGAATAACATCTTCCTAAAATCTCCCCAAGGAACCATTTTCCTGCCTATTAAACTAAATAAATCTCTCATAGTTTTGTCGATTATCTGCTGGAGAGTCCTGTGTGGTTTTTGTTGTTTGTTTGAAACAAGGTCTCATGTGGAGCACGGTAGAACTGAACTTAGAATGTAGCTGAAGATGAACTTGAACTCCTGATTTTCTGGTTTTCATCTCCCCAGTACTTGGTGCGTTTCACCAAGCCTAGTTCGTGAGCACAGGCTCTCTAAACCAATTGCACGTAAGCTCAATTTGGTGTCCTATCCATGCACATGACCTTCTCGTTCCTCTTAGATGAAGTCTTCTGTGTCACGAGTAGTGTTCACACTAGACCCTAACACTTGTCGTTCTGAATCAGATTCTGGTGTGACTGGGAACTAGTATAGCCCAAGAATGTTGCTGGATTAGCACAGATTGCATTTCATGGCAGCCAAACTGCAGGGCTCCCTGTCTGGGAGCTTCTGCTAACTTATATTCACACGGATGGGAACTCAGTGGCGAGCCCGAAACTCCTATGCACTGAACTACGGAAGCTGTAGTTCCAGAGCCATCTCTAACTTATGACTCTCTGCCAGCAGATGTAGACGAGTGCTCTCTGGCGTATGGTCCTTGTAGCCAACTGTGTCATAACACACAGGGCTCTTACTCCTGTGGCTGTATTCAAGGTCACCAGCTCTACAATGGCACAGACTGTCGGGTTACAGGTGAGTTCTAGAATCAAAATGAGCCCAGCTTCTGCTCTATTCTTAATAGTAATTATAGAGAAGCAACCCTGATTATTTAATTTAAGGTTTAGCGCTAGACACGATGCTTTTGATTCCAAAGAAGCTGCTACTGTGGCAAGCATTGCCTAGCCAGAGTGTCACTTACACTGAGTGTCTTTAAGATGATAGAGTTACTTCGTGAGCTACAGAATTGGGTGCTCCAGAGAACCAACCAGTTGAGTTTTAATTTGGCCTGAGCTTCTTTGCCTCGGGGACTCTCACATGTGACTGCTATGTGACAAGCCCATATCAGAGTTCTGTCTAAGGGGAAGCAGCTGAATCTGAAATCAAATAAGGCAATAAATACTATTCCAACAATTAGCTTTAAAGTGCTGGGATCGGGGGAAGGAGGAACTAAGACAGCCCACAAATCTCCCCAGAGTGTGCTTTGTCTCTGCTTTAGGGAGAAGCAGACTTTGGTATAAAGGAAAGAACCGAATCTTTAGTTAAAGGGAAAGACATAAAAGAAAGCTTCAGAGTAATGTGTTACCATCTTCCTTCTACTGCAGATGACGATGTTAAAATTCTTATAGCAGCAGATAAAGAGCTTGGCATCCTGGACCGAAGAACAGGCATCTATGAGATGCTCACCCCTGTAAAGTCAAGGCCCAGTTCTGTTGCTTATGACCTGAACAGAAACATGTACTTCTGGGTGGATAAAGTCTTGAATGTGTTCATTCTTGGGAAGCCAAGCTCTGTTCCTCTCTACCCAGGTATGCTTTTGTTGTGGTAGTTGTAGTTTTTTTTTTTTTTTTTTTTTTGGCATTAAACATTAACTTCTTAAGGATTCTTGTGTTACTGATACAAAATTCCTGAGATCGCCAACCTTATTGAACCTTAAAATTTTGGAGCCTAAAGCTTCGGAGTGGTTAATTGGCTGCATATCATGGCGGGAGTGTAGGGGAGAAAGCTGCTCACTTCATGACAGTTGGGAAGGAAAGGGAGAGAGGACAGGAACATCATCCCACATTTCCCTTCCAAGGGATCTCCCAATGACCTAAAACATCCTACTAGGCCCCCCATTTAAAGGTTTCTTCTACCTGCCAATAATAATGCCCACAAGGTGGGGACCAAAGCCTCTAACGTACTGGCTCCTTGTGATATACCCCGTATTCAACTCATAGCTTTACTTAAGCATACTGTAAGCAGTATCTGTATCTATAGCTGATCTATAGCTATATCTTTCGATGGGAAAGCTTTTATGACTAGCCTGTCATGAAGCATGAGAGTATATAAAATACCAATATGAGACACGTATGTGGTAGGCTGGCTCTGTAAGAGCATCACAGATCCTCACTTGGTCCATGAAAATGTTTTTAAAGGATAGAAATCTTGGGATTTAGCCTTAAACCAGAGCCTTCTCCGTCACTAGGTATTTGAACTTGGCTCTTCGTTCCTTTGACCTGCCTCTCCAAGATGAGGGCACTAGCCGGAATTTGTCTCAGTAGGTAAGGGTGGGGATTAACCAGGCAGCATAGTGAAGAAGGGCATGGCCCAGTAGGTTTAGTGGCAGACAGAGCTATTCCCGGAGACCCCTGTGGTACCCAGCGTCTGAGCCGAGGCCACATGCTCCATATGCATTAGCTGTGCTTGTCCTTGGGTCCTGCATGCACGTTAGCGACTCCGAGGGATACCTCTGGCCATTATTGCTTGGGTCCTCTCTGCCTCGTCGTACAGATCCTAATGAGTTGTTGAGGAGTCTTGTCAAATACTTGGCAAACATAGGCATGAAAAGCTGCATGTTTAACTCTGTCTCTCGTGTCGGCAGAACTCCCACCCGTGAGCAGTATTTCTCTGGACTGGTTTACGGGACAGTTGTACTGGGCTAGTAGCTCTGCGCGGGTCATCTGTGCTGGCTTAAGTGATGGCAGAGGCTACGTCAAAATCTTGGAAAAGGATCTTGTGCCGGAGGAGCTTGTGGTGTTTCCTGCAAAGAAGTGAGTCGTATTTCTCTTGGAATGTACCCCCAAATCTCTTGGCATTTTACATGCTTAAGAAGAGAGAGTGCCAGCCTTTAGGTTTCACTTGCTCCACAAGATTCTTCTTTGTACATCTTAGACTGAATTCCATGTAGCCAAACCTTGCCGTGCCTGATGGATATGGGGTCTCTGCAGCTTTCGGGAGCAGGACAGAGACAAAGCTCATAGGAGAGGGCTAACGGAGTTGTTGAGAATAATGTGTGTACGCAAGCGAGGGCATTTTTGAAAACTGCGTACTCCCGCTGCTTGCAGGTATTTGTACTGGGTAAATCGGAGTGAGAACGGAGTGAAGACGGTTGAGACTGCAGGAATGGACGGCTCCGACAGGAAGACACTAGCAGTGGTGACCACAGAGGAGCCTTTAGGGCTGACACTTGATCACATGACTGGCAGACTCTACTGGATCGGTGGCTATAAAGAGGTACTCTAGATAGAGCCAGAGGAAATGGGAACTCTCTTTTGCTAGGAGCTGGGAATGGGTCTACAGGTATGCACACACTTCTCTGATGGCTAGCATTAACTCCATGAAGTAATTTGCATTGCCAAAACAAGAAAAGCAAGGTTTAATTGCACAGCATCTTCGAGTAGAGCAGACTGTACCAACAGCTTGGGAGACGTGGTGTGCTTTTTTCTTTTTTACATACTCTGTAGCCCAACAGTGCTAATTTTTTGCAGTTATAAAGGTCACAATTTATGTTGTACCCATGATACAATATGTTTTGAAGACTTTTGGGAGCTTCCACGGAAGCATACAGTTCCTTAGGCACTTAAGAGCTGTAACTCGGATTTCCAAGGCCTAATGTTGCAGTTTATAACATCCCAATTTGGGAAATGACAAACTTAAAGGTCACTACGATGTAGTGACTAAAAGCAGAAGCTCACAGCCTGGTGAGTCACGTTTCCAAGTCTTGTTTCCTAGTTGTGATTTTGGCTGATTAGAATGTTTCTGTGAACACTCACGGCTCTCTCTGAGAACACATGAAACACCTACCTTGTGGGCCAATTACAGAATAGAGAGAAATGGTGTTGGTACCATGTCTGGATGTAGAGCATGTGGGACAGTCATTAAATCTGGACAAAGACCACTTGATGTGCTGACTTGGACGGTAGACTCTGCAGGCTTAGATGAATTCCTCCCTATCGACTTGATGTCGCAGGGATATCTAAGCAGCGTCCAGAAACCTCTGGTGACAGCAACATCAGCAGCCCTTGCTGGCGCTCTCCTAACTCATGAGACTCTAATCCTTCAGTCCATAGAGACCGTGAAAGTGGACGGCAGTGGGAGGTACACCTTTTCTGGGATATTTTTTGAAGACGAACATCCTGTTGGTCTGACTGTGTTTGAGAATGCTTTCTTCTGGGCAAATCAAACTCAACTGGTCCGGACCTCTCCCAGGAGTCCGAAGGAGAGGGAAGTGTTGCTCCACGCCTCCAGTGCCTCCGTGTCTGCTCTCTCAGTCCTCCACAGATCTCAGCAGCCCAAAAGTAAGTGATGCACTTGCTTCCGAATTGCTGAGGTGGAAGCCGCCCAAGAGGAGATCTCAGTTTGTTGTTGGAACTTCTGTTTGGAGGTAGGGACGTGTTTAGCCCCTTCTCCTTCCAGTCAGCACACAGGGCTTCTAGATATGGTGAACAGAACAGAAGCTTCACAGGGAAGCTCTTTCCCAGTTCTGGGCTCTGTATCTGGCTAACGCCTCAGCTGGGTTTTTAGGGTCTGGGATATTGGAAATATAAGCTCTGGGCTGGAGAGTCGTCTCAGCAGTTAAGAGCACTAACTGCTCTTCCAGAGAACCTGGGTTCAAAAATCCTCATCACCTGATGTGTGGCTCTGAACTGTCTGTAACTCCAAAACCAGGAGATCCAATGTCCTTTTCTGACCCTCTCAGGTACCAGGCACATAAGTGGTGTGCATGCGTGTATACAGGCAAAACACTTATATACAAAAAGTAATAAATCAATCTTAAAAACAATTATGAAAAAGAAAACATAAGCTATCCATAGAGGGTGGGGATTATGCTCACCGATGTCCTGGGACTGGATGTGTAGACTGGCTGGTCTTGTAAGCACACCTCTGCCTCCGGAGTGCTGGAATCAAAGGCATGCACGCTAGGCTAAGTATGTTGTAGCTACTAACCATGGTGGAGAATACAGATCCATTCAAGGAGTCTCCCAGTAAACCAATGGAACACTCGTTCTGCCTTAATTCCAAGGGAGAAGGTGCAGTTGATAAAAGTTTGTTGGCCCTATGGTAAGACACTTGGATACTTGTCTGACAGCCAGTCTGGAGACAAGCTTAGTTCAAAGGTCAGCACACCCATGAAAGATAACAAGAAGATTTGGATTCTTCTTAAGGCAGACCATCTTCCCTCTTCTCCAGTACTGAGTTTTGAATGGTTTGAACAGAGAGTCTGAACTATGTCTACTGTTTCTGTTTGAACAGGCAGACACTCAGCGTGTGTTCCAGGTTCTTGCAGCCATCTGTGCCTCCTGTCCCCCATCCATCCCAAGGGCTACAAGTGTGTCTGTCCAGAGGGACTATTTCTTTTACCTTCTGGCACTTGCAGTGGTAAGTTCCCTGGTAAAATGGGTACAGCTCAAGAAGGCTTGCTGCAGGTGAGCCCGGAAATAGAGCAGATTCCATTGCTGAATCGATCCCTTCTGTTCCAACAAGTTCCATTGACGACCAGTGTGTTCTCGAAACAACTTGATTCCATTGCTTTCTGATTGGTTTGAGATCGGGTCTCACTGTGTAGCCCTGGAAGGCAAAGAACTCACTATATAAATCATACTGCCCTCAAAATTCACAGAGTTCTTCCTGCCTCTGCCTCCCAAGTGCTGGGATTAAAGGTGTGTACCTCCATGTCCAGTCCCCTTGATTTAGTTTTTTAATAGTGCTAAAATAATAGTACCCAACAAAAACTTAACATCTAACCATTTTTAATTGTGTGATGACATAAGATGCATTCATGTTGCTGTGCAACCTTCACTATGATCCATTCCCAGAAATCCTTCATCTTCCAGAATGATGCTCTTTACACCGTAGGCATCAATTCTACTCTTTCCCCTCAGTTCCTGCCAATCACCATTTTATTTTCTGTCTATGTGGACTGGCTCATTCTAGATACCATATTTGGTGAAAGTGTATGATATTTGACTCTGGTGTATGTCACTTAGAATAATGTCTTTGATGTTTGTCTTAATTAGGGTTCCTATTGATGTGATAAAACACGGTGATAAAAAGCAGTTTGGGAAGGAAAGGGTTTGTTTGGCTTACACTTCCATTTTGCTGTTCATCATCAAAGGAAGTAAGGACAGGAACACAAACAGGGCAGTAACCTGGAGCCAGCAGCTGATACAGAGGTCATGGAGGGGTGCTGCTTGCTGGCTTGCTGCTTTCTTATCGACCTCAGGACCAGCAGCCCCAGGATGACACCACTCAACATGGGCTGGGCCCTCCCCCGTTGGTCACTATCTCATGGAGTCATTTCCTCAACTGAGGTTCCTTCCTCTCTGATGACTCTGGCTGGTGTCAAGCTGGCACAAAACCAGTCAGTCCAATGTTATGACTCTCTATTCTAGCATCTCATAGAATCTCAACCCTTTTGACTTTTGAAACAGGCCTTGGCATGCAGTCTTGCTTGGGTGGGGTTGGGTTTACTATGTGGCCTGTGCTGGCTTCAAAGTTTCCTGAATCCCATGATCAGCAGAGTGTACCACAATTCCTGACTCCCTTCCATTTTATGTTTCAATTTTGATGACTATTATTGTGAGAGAGGCTCATGTGCACCATTGTGTGCACGTGTCCATCAGGGGAGAGTTGTGTGGAGTTGGTCCTGTCCTCCTAACTGTTTGTGGGCTCCAGGGATGGAACTCAGGCTCATGGACTTGCACACAGGCACTTGTACCTGCTCGGCCACCTCACTCACCTTTTATCCCTTCTGAAGGCTGAGTGATATTCTACTTTAGGTATATAATTCATCCATTGCTAGGACAATTGTATTTGATTTTTAAAGCATAAAATGGCATGTATACTTCAGGTTTGCATGAAAATTTTACAAGTAAATTAATAGGAGAATTACCTTCTATGATCCCTATTACATATCCTGTCTTAGTTTTTAAGTGGTCTCTGCTTGAATGCTGTTTTAGTCCAGCATTGTTAACACAAATTCCCCATTTTATCGCCAGAATATTGAAGGCTACACAATCTATTGACTATTTCTGCCCAACCGTTGGTGCCCTGGAGCCCTGGAGCCCACAAACAGTTAGGAGGACAGGACCAATTCCACACAACTAGAATATGAAAGTTTTAGGAAGAATAAATCATGTAAATATGTTTATGCACCAACTTATTTTTAAAAACACAGATCACAGGGCTGGTTTTGGATGAAACCATGGTGGAAAAGGCTGTAGTTGCTAAGCAATCAGCTCAGGCTTAATTTTGAGCATTATACATTGTATGCTGTTAAATCCACATGCTCAATTTTTCTTTTTTTAAAAAAATATATATTTATTATGTATATAGTGTTCTGCCTGCATGGATGACTGCACGCCAGAAGAAGGCACCAGATCTCATTACAGATGGCTGTAAGCCACCATGTGGCTGCTGGGAATTGAACTCAGAACCTCTGAGCCATCTCTCCAGCCTTGGCCCAATTTTTCTTTAAATAACAGAAAGCATTACAAATTCTCTAGTAGCCGGGAGAAGGTGGTGCACACCTTTAATTCTAGCATTCTGGAAGCAGAGACAGGAGGGTCTCTGAGTTCAAGGCCAGTTTACTAAGTGAGTTTCAGAACAATCAGGACTACATTTAAAAACAAACAAACAACAAAACAAGTTTTAGGTGGTGGTGGCACAAGCCTTTAATCCCAACACTCCGGAGAGGCAGAGGCAGGCAGATCTCTATGAGTTCGAGGCCAGCCTGGTCTACAAGAGCTAGTTCCAGGACAGACACCAAAGCTACACAGAGAAACCCTGTCTCGAACTCCCCCACCTCCCCCCCCAAAAAAAACTGTCTATAAATAAATAAAATAAGCAAACAAAAGTTCTCTAGGAGCAAGACATTACTAAGGAGTGATGCATGTCAGTGATTCAGTTTTATCCTTCCATTGAACGTCAGAAATACCCCATGCCTCGGAAAAGCTGACACTAACACTGGCCATCTTCCCAAATAGCCCACCTTTAGAGGCTATGGTGGTGATGGGGTCATGTGTGTCTGCTACACAGGCGGGGATGGAAGACATTTGTGTGGGTGCCTGAGCTTGAAATGAGGCTACTCCCCGTAGGGAACCCGGCATTCGTCTGAATGGTCAAACAGCAAACCTCTCCCTTCCCTTTGCAGAGCTGAAAGTTGTGTTTTCTTCTGGCAAGCGTCTATACTTGCTGAAAGTCAGCTCTATGGGATCTGCTATAGAAAGAACTCTAGTGGAGGAGCATGCTGGGAACCTCTACTTACTGGATGTGGACTGGAAAAGGAACTTCATCTATTGGTCAGATGCCCAGGGTCATCTCATTTATTCAGAGGGATATTCAGGGCAAAAGCGAGAGATTTGGACCCAGCATACAGGTGAGCTGTGGTAGTCATCTTGTTTTCTTCCTTTATTTTCTGGGTCTAAAATGTGTAGGACCAAAAAAGTGCACCCATTCCTGATCTAAATGTATTTTCATGCCTAAGACTAGGTGTGACTAACTAAATGTGATATCAGCTATTGACCCGTTGTTCTTGGGTGTGACCACTGTCTTGAGGTTAAATAGAAAGATAAGGTTTTTCGGTTTTTGTTTTTTTTTTTAAATTTTTGCTTTCCCGACCTTAAGTCAGGGAAGAATAGAAAAAAAAAAGATCCTTTCGTTCTTCAGTTTTGCATTGCAGATTTTTCATACTCTAATTTAAAAGTCATTTGCAATGCAGATTTCAGAGAGAAAAAGCTAGATATTTTCTTAATATGGCAGTATATACTTTCCCTTCCCACACTCCTAAACGCTACACCTCACCCTCGAGTTCTCCTGATTCTGCCTAAATGCAGCAAATGTCTCCATCGTAAAGGATGGAGCCTTGAGCTCAGGGTGAGTAATGAGATTTCTGAACATCTGTCCCTGTGTGCTCTGCCAAGTGCTAAGGCTCTGCCTCGCAAACAGAAGTGCCTTTGACACCTTCCTTGGGGCCTTGCAGGACCCAGAGAGCTGGATAAGTACAATGGCAGGTGAGTAGCAATTTCTAAGGCCCCAGTCAGAGGACAAACTAACCGTGACAGCACCTAACAGCTATCTGTGAGATGCCTGATCACAAAATGTCTTCCTACCTAATGGAAATGTTACCTTCTCCCCGCTGGCTGGCCATGCTAATTGGCTTCTGTGTTGCAGTTATATCAAGGACTATTGGTTTAATTTGAGCTGGCTCTATTGTAGAGCAATGATAGTTCTCCATAAGTATCATAAATGCCCAAGGTGATCAATTTGTAAAGAGAAAATCCTAACTGAACAAGGAATGCATAAGTAAATAAAAGAAAAGATTGGTTTTTAGCTCTTAGTCCATTTAGGGTTACTCATTATTTTTAGGCCTTGGTGGTGGTGCTGGTCGCCAATGTTGGGAGGAGAATTGTGGGCCCAAGGCCACAGAAAAATACAAAAGGAGACAAAAAGGCAGAGACTGGAAACCCGTAGACCATTTGAGGGCATATATTCCCAATTACCTGATTGTCTCCCATTGGTCCTCATCCGTTAAAAGTCCCACAGCATCCCAATAGCAGGCTGAGCGTCAAGGCACTAACACATGAACCTTAGTGGGGCATTAGAGATCCAAACACACTGCAGCAGTGGTTCAAACAGAACAAAGACAACAGTCTCACTCCTGCTAGCCAGACAAGGCCACTGATTATGTGGCCTCTTTAAAAGCCATCAGTCCATTTGAGTACACTGAGGTCAGTGCTTTCTCTTGGGCACATGACTCTTACACTAAAGTTGAAAATTGAGACCAAAAACAAACAAACCAACAAACAAACAAAAAATCCAGTTAAAATTCTTAGTGAAAAAATGAGAAGACTTCGTAGTATGTCTCTTTAAGCACAAATGTGGCATTGTTCAAAGAACGTTATGTGAGCCTGGAAAGGAGGTTTTCAACCTTGAGTCTGCAAAGGGCAAAGATGAAATCCATAATTCAGTATAAGAATGAACACTCTCGGGGCTGGTGAGATGGCTCAGTGGTTAAGAGCACTGACTGCTCCTCCAGTGGACCCGGGTTCAATTCCCAGCACCCACATGGCAGCTCAGAGCTGTCTGTAGCTCCAGTTCAAGAGAATCTGACATCATTATACCAATGCGCATGAAATAAAGTTAAATAAAGTTGTTTAAAAAAAAAAAGAATGAACACTCTCTGTACATTGCAAAGCCTGGCAAGGGAGAGAGCGTTGAGCTTGGGCAAGAATGACTTCACGGATATGGAGAGGATTCTGACCAAATCTGACAGCAGTTCCTCCCACGGGAGGTTGTGATGTAGTAAAGAAATACACTTCCCGAAGGGAAGAACAATACGTAGCACATTAAGGCTGTGTGTAGTGGCTCCCCCCCCACACACACACCACACCCCCTCACCCTGAGTCACCACACATGTGTTTCTCCACCCCCTCGGTAGTTAACATTGAGTTCTCGCTATCGTACCCAGTAGATGGGTTGAACAACTGGCTCTCTGGGGCTTACAGTTTGGATAGCAAATGAACGCCACCCTCGTCCCAGTCGTATGTTTTATGAGGACTTTCAGGCGGTGTTTGTTGAGATCGAATCATCAGGTTGCTAACCTCATCAGTAGATTAAACCAGCGAGGAGTTCAGAAACGAATGGGCTGCGAGAAGCCAGAATGTGCCTGGGGGAAGGAGGCTGCTGGGCTAGGCCTTGGGAAGTACAACTGGTCTTCTCCCTGCCAACTTCCTGTCCAAGGTGCTGTAAACCCCATCATTCCACTGCGTGCTCTCTGCCACCTTGTCCTGCTTTACCACACAGTGGCCCAGAAGCCCTGGAGACAAACCGCTGGAGAGTAGACCATGGGCCGGAATAAACCCTTCTTTCCTTACTTTTTTCCCCACCTCCGGTATCTCGTTGCAATGCCTAAGAAATAGAAACAAAAGCATAATAGGAGAAAGAACTGTGCATGCACATCCCCTGCTATATGCTTATAATAAAACTTACTGACAAGTCATACGCAGTCCATGATTGATGTAAAGCCCTAGACTGAACCCTTTATCTGGTAAAGTCGTAGAGGAGGTGTAGTTTTGTTTTTTTTTTTTGTTTTGTTTTGTTTTTTTTTGGTTTTTCGAAACAGGGTTTCTCTGTGGTTTTGGAGCCTGTCCTGGAACTAGCTCTTGTACCAGGCTGGTCTCAAACTCACAGAGATCCGCCTGCCTCTGCCTCCCAAGTGCTGGGATTAAAGGCGTGCGCCACCACCGCCCGGCTGAGGAGGTGTAGTTTTGACTTGAATACCATTTCATACTTCTGTTTCTATGAACAAGTGAAACAAAGGTGAAGTGATGAAGATACAATGGAATTAATTCACTGGTGCCATAAACGGTGGCTTTGATGACCTGATTAATACATTATAAGTGCTAGAAAATGATTCTTGGATTTGCTGGCTACTTAGAGTTGAATTGATCTCACATGTAGGTGGAATCAGCATGTTTGCTTTCTTTATATTTCTTTTATTTTGTGGTGTGTGTGTGTGTGTGTGTATGCATGTTTACACGTGTGTGAGTAGATCAGAGGAGAGCTTTCAGGAATTAGTTCTTGGCCTGCCACCACGTGGGTGCCAAGGATCAAACTCAGGTTATCAAACTTGGTGGCAAGCACCTCTACCCATATTTCTTTTCGTAAGTAAAGACTAAGGATTGACAAACTTTGTATGAAATGCCAGTAAGAATCGTCATGTTTGGTGGATATTTGTTATTATATCATGAAAAGAGCGTTATACAGTGTGTGAACTACTAGCTGTATTCCATGAAAAGTTATCCATATCAAAAGGCAGTGGACCAAATTTGGCCCAACGTCAGTTATTTATCCATCTCTAGTCTGGAGAACAAAACAAAACCAACAAGCCACTCCAAAACAAGTATGCCCAGATGCACAGTGCTGACAGTTTTCATGGCGTAAACATGGTGTAAACACCCCACAATGCCAGCTTCCAAGCTACCATGTGACACGGTTAAAATGGGTTTCGGAATATTCATGAAAGCAAACTTTACACAGTATGTTCACCCTTCAGGAATGATTTGACTATAAAAACAAAAGCGTGATAGAGTTTGCCATAAAATCTCAATGTCCTCCATGATGCGATAGGTGGGAAATTCCACATCTGTCCTCAGTTAGTGAAGGGCAGGCAGTGTTTTATAAAACTGCTTTGAGGCTATATATATATATATATATATATATATATATTACAGGAAACGAAAACAAATATCATGTTTAGACTCGTGTCCCATTCGAAGCCAATCTGTAAAAAGTCCACAAAGAATACCAAGTCCAGAGCCACATGCAGTTTCATGATAAGGAATTCGAAGCCAGTAATAGTAAATTGCAATAAAACAATTAAGAATTTATTAGTCAAATATTTATTACTGCTGTAAATCAATATGATTAATTTAATTACTTTAAATTAATTGAACCATCATCTTGCAGATTTCCTGGCGCTTGGCTGTTGTAAGCTTGTGTGGTCAGCTTTAGTAACTTACCATAAAATAGCAGTCACTATTCTAAGATTTTCTGTTTTAGCTCTATTTGTAATAGCCTCATGAGAGAAGCATTCTTATAATGGATTTGAGGAAACCGAGGCATAGAAACAGGATTTCGCGGGAGGCATTCTGACCTTCTAGCTCGATTCTTCTCTTAATCTTAATGACTGGGTGCAAACCATGGTAGACCAACTCTAGCCTCCTTCTGCCATAGGCCTGTTGTATAGGGCATGAGCAGGAAGGAAAGAGTGTTGGAAGTTAGCGCCTGATTCAGTTATTCACATCTGATAAAGGATGCCTGTCTTAGTTAGGGTGTCTGTTGCTGTGAAGAGACACCATGACCACGGCAACTTTACTAAAGGAAAACATCTAATTGGGGCTGGCTTATAGTTCAGAGATTTAGTCCATTATCATCATGGTGAGAAGCCTGGTGGCTTGCAAACAGACATGGTGATGAAGAGGTGCAGCTGAGAGTTCTACATCCTTATCTACAAGCAGAAGGAAGAGAGAATGACACTGGGCCTGACCTAAGCATCTGAAACCTCAAAGCCCACCCCCAGTGTCACACTTTCTCTAGCAAGACCACATCGACCCCAACAAAGTCCCAACTCCTAAGAGTGCCACTCCCTGTAAGCCTAGTGGGGGCATTTTCATTCAAATCACCACAATACCCATATTTTTTCTGTGCTTGGTCCTTATCATACCTGCATGTTCTCAGTGTAGATTTTATTCCTTGTCTGTGCTCTCTTGGTGACCTTGCATTCTATCTGAAGTGATGTCTCTTGTTTTAGTCTGTTTTCCTAAAGCAATTTCAAATCTAACCCCTTAATGTATAAATGACTGATTTGCATATTGACTCGCAAGAAGAAGGGATGTCACTCTGAAGTGTCAGGCCTGTGTTCAAATGCAGAACACGTGGACATCTCCTTCAAGATGTAGTGGATCTTGCCAGGTGGCTGTGGGGACCATTGGGACTCAAGTCACAAGCTGCCTGATTCAGAGTAGCCATTAAGAGGTTCATGTTGCAGAGAAGTGTCTGCTCAAGGGGGCTGGGTCTCTCTTCTCTCCTTGATACATTTGAGTCAGTATGCAAATATACCTAGAAGCCTTTTCTAAGGCAGCCTCTGTCCCTCCCACAGTCTGCTCAGCAAATGTGGACATCTCCACCGGGAACCTGTTCTGGCTACCCTGTGACCGAAGTACGATTCAGAAGACCAGAGTTCCTGGCCCTGACTCCTACACTCTCTACAGCACTGGCAATGTTATACTACAGCTGCTTCTTGACTGGCCTAGACAGGTGCTGTACTGGGTGGAGAGTGGGAGGCCCCTGCAAAGCATGACCCTCGACGGCAAAACTAGACAGGAAGTCTGGAGAGGCACCTGGGCGGCTGACACCCGGATGGCCTTGGACCTTGGGTCTGCTAGTATCCTCTGGACCACCAAAGGGTTGGGTAAGTACTATACAATATTACCATGGGTAGAATCTGAGGCCATATGCCAAAGCTTCTTTACAGTACAATGCTTCAAGTCATTTTTTTTTAAGTTAATTTTTGTGTTTTGAGCTATGGTGGGATAAATAAGATATTTTGACACCTGTATACAATGTGTAAAGATCAAATTACAGTAATTAGTGTATTCATCTCCTCAAGCATGTACTGTTACTTTGTATAAAGAGTATTCAAAATCTTTCTTCTAGCTGTCCTACTTATTCTGAGCACTGCTTCGACAAAGACTTTAACTCAAACTTTGACAGTTACTGCAAGGCATCTCTTATCTATCAGTCTGGTTTAGGAATTAAAAAAATATATAACACCAGAAATAATAGACTTGAAAGCTTCAAAATATATACTTAGTTGTTTTTCCAAAATTTTCTTCCACAGCTAGAAATAACAGAAGCACACATCCTCTGCTCAGGAGGCACCGAGCTATGCTTGGACCTTGATAAAACTGTATAAGCTGTAGCTGCACAGAGATTGCCCACCTTCTTACCTAGCAGCTGCCGTAGGGCCCGTAGCAACACACTGAGAGCCATGCTCTTTAGTACACGCTGCTTTCTATTGCTGTGTTTAAACACCAGGACCAAAAGCAACGTGAAGAGGAATAGGTTTGCCCAGCCTTCCAACTTCTGGTCCATTATGAAGGAAGGGAACTCAGGGTAGAAACCTGAAGGCAAGAACTACATCAGAGGCCATGAAGGAGTACTGCTTACCAGCTTGCTCCTCCTGGTTTTCTAAATTTGCTTCCTTATAGAACCCAGGACCTTGCCCAGGGATGGTACCACCCACCATGGGCTGGGACCTCCCACATCTGTTATTAATCAAGAAAATACCCCATAGGCTTGCCTCTGGGCCAGTCTAACAAGGCACGTTTCAATTAAAGTTCCCTCTTCACGGATGACCCTGGCTTGGGTCGGGTTGTCATAAACCTAACAACACAAGACACATTCAGGCAGTGAGGTCACAGCTGGTGTCTCTGAGTGTCAGACCTAAGATTCCCACTTTCCTGGAGCTTAAAATATTCACTAGTTACTTTAAACTTATAACACTAAAATCCATGAAACTTTCAAAGAGGGCAATGTGCTTCCTTGGAGTTTTGGGTCTTTGGACCCCATCGCATGGTACTGATACTTCCCACCTTGCTCTAGGTCACAGGCCAATTAATCTTGATTCTTATTCTTCCCTAGGGTTGCACAGTCTCAGTCTACTAAAGAACCGAACATGCTCCCTGAACGCATCCTGGAGTGATGTGGTTATGGCGGCCCATGAGCCCTACCTGGTGACGGCAGACAAGGCAGCTCTTGTGCTGTGGAACAGGAAGACACTGGAGCCCTTCTCCACACTGAAGGAGCTGCACATAAAGAAAATGATCATCTTGGCAGAAAACCAGAAAGTTCCAGGCGAGTCTTTCTTTGTGGGGCCATCCCCCATGTTTTCTAGGGTGAACTCCTGAGTATCCATTTGTTTATATTGGCACTTGTTTCCTCTTCCTTCCAGAATCCCCCCTGCATAACTTGTTCATATTCTGGGAGTTTAAACACCTTTTTCAAACTTGCTGAGAGTTTTAGCCAGTTAACTGTGACCATAAAAGTCATAGCAGTTCTCAAGGTCTGCCTGATGTCCCCCTCTGGGAAAAGGTCTTTCATGTTAGTGTATTCAAGAATCTTAGTCTGCGTATGAACATAGTTCTAAACTGCTTCCAAACTGATTTACCAAAACAACCCATTCTTTCATGAGACACGAAGCAGTGACATTGTGCAGGGGACCCCCTGTGATGTGCCTCCAAGGCTGTGGATACAGGTTGAATATCCTCTACCCAAAATATTGAGGACCAAGAATATTTCAAGTTCTGGTCCTCTGTTTTAGGCTTTGGAGTCATTTTCAGCTCCCTAATGAAATATCTTATGGATAAAACCCAAGTGTAAACATGAAACTCATTTACAGTTCATGCACACTTTATGCACACAAGCTGAAGGTCATTCTCTACAACAGTCTTAGTGCCTGCCTTTTGAGTGTGACCTGCCGCATGAAGTCAGGTGTAGAGTTTTCTTTACCTAACCATGTTCGGTTAAAAAAGTTTTAAAATTTGGAGTTTTTTGGATTTCAAGTTTTTGGACTGGCGTGCTCATTCTGTTCCAGAGGAAAGCATTTGCTCTTCCTTTTGCTAGAGTTGTGTCAAGGTGAAGCAGGCTTATGTATTATCTTTTTATATAATCCTTAAGCAGAGCAAAAGCCATCCAGTCCTAGGTTATGAAGCAGAAAAAGAGGAATCCCCACCCTGGGTTTCAGAGGCTTCTTTGGCAGAAGCAGCTGAGTAAACTGAGTATATGAAGGAAGAATTGAAACCAAAGAGACAGAACCATTTCCTCTCTGCATCCAGTCTCACAATTTCCCATCCCCCATCTTCTCAGTGACCCGTAAGACCTTTAGACTCATTGGTTGCTTTATCCTGATCTTAAAAGTTACAAAGCATCAGGGTCTAAGGATGTATTCCCTGAGGTGACGTGCAGATATAGTTAACCTTCCTGCTTTGATCTTATTCTGATCTCTAACACATCTGTCCGGATGTTGTTGCCGCAGCTGCCGACAAATGCTAATTAGTAACGTGTGGTACTGTAACTTCTGCATTTCAACAAGGAGAGACTTTGCGCATGCTTATGCTGGCATGATGCTGGCTGTCATGCCATGCCAGGGAACCAGAGGGACTGCCGTGCATTGCTTAGGGGTAGGGACACCATGATCTCACCTGGTAACGTGTCACCGTTATAGAATGTTATCTGAACTGAGATGCGGACTGACCGTACACACCCGCTCCAAGTAACAGCAGTGGGCTTGTTCACACCCGTCGGTTGTAGTAACTCTGCAACAAGTGCTTGGCTCTGTTACGCTCTTATG